>NW_028246704.1:0-153580 GCF_964263255.1 Lissotriton vulgaris
GATCATAGGTGGGTGGTGGTAAAGGAAGATAATGGGTTTTAATATTATTTATATATATATATATTACCTACTGGCGGTCGCCAGTAGGTAGTTATAGTTAGGATCTACTTTCCATAGGAAATCCGCAACATTCTATTGGGAATAACTTTGGCGCCGGTGGATGAATCTTCGCGAATGTCTCAAAGTTCGTGGCCCGCTCCGCTCCGCTCCTTCCCTAAAAATGGGGGGGGATTCGTCAAGTGGGGGCCGAGATAAAAGGGGGGTCCCAAAACATGTTTTCTCCATGTTAATTTCCATAGGGCGGTCGAACTCACTTTTAGCCCGAACGGCTGAATGGATTTCCACCAAACTTGGCAAAATTGTAGGGGCTGGTACCCCGATGTGCCTTCGCTATGTCTCAAGATATATGCTCCAGTGGTTTTTACAAAAATTAACTTTGAAAAAATATATTTTGGGCTACATTGGGCTATATATATGTTAGAGCCCAAATGTAGCCCAATGTAGCCCAATGTAGCCCAAAGATGGCCACCAGAGACAAAAAAAAACAAATGTAGCCCAAATATCAGCCAGATGTAGCCCAGCTATAGCCCAATGACAGAATGTCCCTGAGTGTTCTAAAGAACAACTAGAGAGCTAACAGTCTTACTTATGACAAAAGTATGGCACACCTGAAGTCATCTTGATTGAAATAACGCGTTAACACTTAAAACATTTAATTTGCAAAGGAACAAAATGAGGGGGTTCATTTTGCCATAGAAATTATGATTAGTGCTGAAGAAAGAAAAATTAGGGCACATTTTGAGTGACTTCTCAAATCCTCTTATATTTCATTAAAAAAAATTCTGATATGCAGTCTCCCAAGATGGCCACCAGAGACAAAAGAGCCCAAATGTAGCCCAAATATCAGGCAGATGTAGCCCAACTATAGCCCAATGACAGAATGTCCCAGAGTGTTCTAAAGAACAACTAGAACGCTAACAGTCTTACTTATGACAAAAGTATGGCACACCTGAAGTCATCTTGATTGGAATAAAGTGTTAACACTTAAAACATTTAATTTGAAAAGGAACAAAATGAGGGGGTTCATTTTGCCATAGAAATTATGATTAGTGCTGAAGAAAGAAAAATTAGGGCACATTGTGAGTGACTTCTCAAATCCTCTTATATTTCATTAAAAAAATTCTGATATGCAGTCTCCCAAGATGGCCACCAGAGACAAAAGAGTCCAAATGTAGCCCAAATATCAGCCAGATGTAGCCCAACTATAGCCCAATGACAGAATGTCCCAGAGTGTTCTAAAGAACAGCTAGAACGCTAACAGTCTTACTTATGACAAAAGTATGGCACACCTGAAGTCATCTTGATTGGAATAAAGTGGTAACACTTAATACATTTAATTTGAAAAGGAACAAAATGAGGGGTTTCATTTTGCCATCGAAATTTTATATATATATATATATATATATATATATATATATTTTGAAACCAAAGCACCCTATATGAAAGTGCACTCAGAACCAGCTCATTTTTCAGGCAGAACAGCATTTATTTAAACGCAATGTAGATTTCTTTGCCTTACGCGTTTCAGGGCTTCCAGCCCCTTGGTCACAGGCATCAGCATGTAATGGGAATGAAGGAAGGCAGGCACTTCCCAGCATGTGACTTTTTAAATCCTCCAATTAACAACGAGTGGGAGCATGCTGGAAAATGAAGTCCGTGATTGTTTTCAATTTATAAATACCTTCCTTCGCAATTCTGTCCTTAGTAGGGTCTGTCCCATTACATAATTTCGGCGAATTTATAGCGTGAATGCTGTTCATCATTTAAAAAGGCCAGCTGGTAATCCAAACGGAAACGCTGAATAGTTCATCTGTCTCCTTGGCCCCCAGACTTCAGGGACGGTGCACTTTCGCGGCTGGACTGCCGTCATGAAATTTTGAAACCAAAGCACCCGGTATGAAAGTGCACTTAGAACCAGCTCATTTTTCAGGCAGAACAGCATTTATTTAAACGCAATGTAGATTTCTTTGCCTTACGCGTTTCGGGGCTTCCAGCCCCTTGGTCACAGGCATCAGCATGTAATGGGAATGAAGGAAGGCAGGCACTTCCCAGCATGTGACTTTTTAAATCCTCCAATTAACAACGAGTGGGAGCATGCTGGAAAATAAAGTCTGTGATTGTTTTCAATTTATAAATACCTTCCTTCGCAATTCTGTCCTTAGTAGGGTCTGTCCCATTACATCATTTCGGCGAATTTATAGCGTGAATGCTGTTCATCATTTAAAAAGGCCAGGTAGTAATCCAAACGGAAACGCTGAATAGTTCATCTGTCTCCTTGGCCCCCAGACTTCAGGGACGGTGCACTTTCGTGGCTGGACTGCCGCCATGAAATTTTGAAACCAAAGCACCCGGTATGAAAGTGCACTCAGAACCAGCTCATTTTTCAGGCAGAACAGCATTTATTTAAACGCAATGTAGATTTCTTTGCCTTACGCGTTTCGGGGCTTCCAGCCCCTTGGTCACAGGCATCAGCATGTAATGGGAATGAAGGAAGGCAGGCACTTCCCAGCATGTGACTTTTTAAATCCTCCAATTAACAACGAGTGGGAGCATGCTGGAAAATGAAGTCCGTGATTGTTTTCAATTTATAAATACCTTCCTTCGCAATTCTGTCCTTAGTAGGGTCTGTCCCATTACATCATTTCGGCGAATTTATAGCGTGAATGCTGTTCATCATTTAAAAAGGCCAGCTGGTAATCCAAACGGAAACGCTGAATAGTTCATCTGTCTCCTTGGCCCCCAGACTTCAGGGACGGTGCACTTTCGCGGCTGGACTGCCGCCATGAAATTTTGAAACCAAAGCACCCGGTATGAAAGTGCACTCAGAACCAGCTCATTTTTCAGGCAGAACAGCATTTATTTAAACGCAATGTAGATTTCTTTGCCTTACGCGTTTCGGGGCTTCCAGCCCCTTGGTCACAGGCATCAGCATGTAATGGGAATGAAGGAAGGCAGGCACTTCCCAGCATGTGACTTTTTAAATCCTCCAATTAACAACGAGTGGGAGCATGCTGGAAAATGAAGTCCGTGATTGTTTTCAATTTATAAATACCTTCCTTCGCAATTCTGTCCTTAGTAGGGTCTGTCCCATTACATCATTTCGGCGAATTTATAGCGTGAATGCTGTTCATCATTTAAAAAGGTCAGCTGGTAATCCAAACGGAAACGCTGAATAGTTCCTCTGTCTCATTGGCCCCCAGACTTCAGGGACGGTGCACTTTTGCGGCTGGACTGCCGCCATGAAATTTTGAAACCAAAGCACCCGGTATGAAAGTGCACTCAGAACCAGCTCATTTTTCAGGCAGAACAGCATTTATTTAAAAGCAATGTAGATTTCTTTGCCTTACGCGTTTCGGGGCTTCCAGCCCCTTGGTCACAGGCATCAGCATGTAATGGGAATGAAGGAAGGCAGGCACTTCCCAGCATGTGACTTTTTAAATCCTCCAATTAACAACGAGTGGGAGCATGCTGGAAAATGAAGTCCGTGATTGTTTTCAATTTATAAATACCTTCCTTCGCAATTCTGTCCTTAGTAGGGTCTGTCCCATTACATCATTTCGGCGAATTTATAGCGTGAATGCTGTTCATCATTTAAAAAAGGCCATGCTGGTAATCCAAACGGAAACGCTGAATAGTTCATCTGTCTCCTTGGCCCCCAGACTTCAGGGACGGTGCACTTTCGCGGCTGGACTGCCGCCATGAAATTTTGAAACCAAAGCACCCGGTATGAAAGTGCTCTCAGAACCAGCTCATTTTTCAGGCAGAACAGCATTTATTTAAACGCAATGTAGATTTCTTTGCCTTACGCGTTTCGGGGCTTCCAGCCCCTTGGTCACAGGCATCAGCATGTAATGGGAATGAAGGAAGGCAGGCACTTCCCAGCATGTGACTTTTTAAATCCTCCAATTAACAACGAGTGGGAGCATGCTGGAAAATGAAGTCCGTGATTGTTTTCAATTTATAAATACCTTCCTTCGCAATTCTGTCCTTAGTAGGGTCTGTCCCATTACATAATTTCGGCGAATTTATAGCGTGAATGCTGTTCATCATTTAAAAAGGCCAGCTGGTAATCCAAACGGAAACGCTGAATAGTTCATCTGTCTCCTTGGCCCCCAGACTTCAGGGACGGTGCACTTTCGCGGCTGGACTGCCGCCATGAAATTTTGAAACCAAAGCACCCGGTATGAAAGTGCACTCAGAACCAGCTCATTTTTCAGGCAGAACAGCATTTATTTAAACGCAATGTAGATTTCTTTGCCTTACGCGTTTCGGGGCTTCCAGCCCCTTGGTCACAGGCATCAGCATGTAATGGGAATGAAGGAAGACAGGCACTTCCCAGCATGTGACTTTTTAAATCCTCCAATTAACAACGAGTGGGAGCATGCTGGAAAATGAAGTCCGTGATTGTTTTCAATTTTTAAATACCTTCCTTCGCAATTCTGTCCTTAGTAGGGTCTGTCCCATTACATCATTTCGGCGAATTTATAGCGTGAATGCTGTTCATCATTTAAAAAGGCCAGCTGGTAATCCAAACGAAAACGCTGAATAGTTCATCTGTCTCCTTGGCCCCCAGACTTCAGGGACGGTGCACTTTCGCGGCTGGACTGCCGCCATGAAATTTTGAAACCAAAGCACCCGGTATGAAAGTGCACTCAGAACCAGCTCATTTTTCAGGCAGAACAGCATTTATTTAAACGCAATGTAGATTTCTTTGCCTTACGCGTTTCGGGGCTTCCAGCCCCTTGGTCAGAGGCATCAGCATATAATGGGAATGAAGGAAGGCAGGCACTTCCCAGCATGTGACTTTTTAAATCCTCCAATTAACAACGAGTGGGAGCATGCTGGAAAATGAAGTCCGTGATTGTTTTCAATTTATAAAAACCTTCCTTCGCAATTCTGTCCTTAGTAGGGTCTGTCCCATTACATCATTTCGGCGAATTTATAGCGTGAATGCTGTTCATCATTTAAAAAGGCCAGCTGGTAATCCAAACGGAAACGCTGAATAGTTCATCTGTCTCCTTGGCCCCCAGACTTCAGGGACAGTGCACTTTCGCACCTGGACTGCCGCCATGAAATTTTGAAACCAAAGCACCCGGTATGAAAGTGCACTCAGAACCAGCTCATTTTTCAGGCAGAACAGCATTTATTTAAACGCAATGTAGATTTCTTTGCCTTACGCGTTTCGGGGCTTCCAGCCCCTTGGTCACAGGCATCAGCATGTAATGGGAATGAAGGAAGGCAGGCACTTCCCAGCATGTGTTTTTTTAAATCCTCCAATTAACAACGAGTGGGAGCATGCTGGAAAATGAAGTCCGTGATTGTTTTCAATTTATAAATACCCTCCTTCGCAATTCTGTCCTTAGTAGGGTCTTTCCCATTACATCATTTCGGCGAATTTATAGCGTGAATGCTGTTCATCATTTAAAAAGGCCAGCTGGTAATCCAAACGGAAACGCTGAATAGTTCATCTGTCTCCTTGGCCCCCAGACTTCAGGGACGGTGCACTTTCGCGGCTGGACTGCCGCCATGAAATTTTGAAACCAAAGCACCCGGTATGAAAGTGCACTCAGAACCAGCTCATTTTTCAGGCAGAACAGCATTTATTTAAACGCAATGTAGATTTCTTTGCCTTACGCGTTTCGGGGCTTCCAGCCCCTTGGTCACAGGCATCAGCATGTAATGGGAATGAAGGAAGGCAGGCACTTCCCAGCATGTGACTTTTTAAATCCTCCAATTAACAACGAGTGGGAGCATGCTGGAAAATGAAATCCGTGATTGTTTTCAATTTATAAATACCTTCCTTCGCAATTCTGTCCTTAGTAGGGTCTGTCCCATTACATCATTTCGGCGAATTTATAGCGTGAATGCTGTTCATCATTTAAAAAGGCCAGCTGGTAATCCAAACGGAAACGCTGAATAGTTCATCTGTCTCCTTGGCCCCCAGACTTCAGGGACGGTGCACTTTCGCGGCTGGACTGCCGCCATGAAATTTTGAAACGAAAGCACCCGGTATGAAAGTGCACTCAGAACCAGCTCATTTTTCAGGCAAAACAGCATTTATTTAAACGCAATGTAGATTTCTTTGCCTTACGCGTTTCGGGGCTTCCAGCCCCTTGGTCACAGGCATCAGCATGTAATGGGAATGAAGGAAGGCAGGCACTTCCCAGCATGTGACTTTTTAAATCCTCCAATTAACAACGAGTGGGAGCATGCTGGAAAATGAAGTCCGTGATTGTTTTCAATTTATAAATACCTTCCTTCGCAATTCTGTCCTTAGTAGGGTCTGTCCCATTACATAATTTCGGCGAATTTATAGCGTGAATGCTGTTCATCATTTAAAAAGGCCAGCTGGTAATCCAAACGGAAACGCTGAATAGTTCATCTGTCTCCTTGGCCCCCAGACTTCAGGGACGGTGCATTTTCGCGGCTGGACTGCCGCCATGAAATTTTGAAACCAAAGCACCCGGTATGAAAGTGCACTCAGAACCAGCTCATTTTTCAGGCAGAACAGCATTTATTTAAACGCAATGTAGATTTCTTTGCCTTACGCGTTTCGGGGCTTCCAGCCCCTTGGTCACAGGCATCAGCATGTAATGGGAATGTAGGAAGACAGGCACTTCCCAGCATGTGACTTTTTAAATCCTCCAATTAACAACGAGTGGGAGCATGCTGGAAAATGAAGTCCGTGATTGTTTTCAATTTATAAATACCTTCCTTCGCAATTCTGTCCTTAGTAGGGTCTGTCCCATTACATCATTTCGGCGAATTTATAGCGTGAATGCTGTTCATCATTTAAAAAGGCCAGCTGGTAATCCAAACGGAAACGCTGAATAGTTCATCTGTCTCCTTGGCCCCCAGACTTCAGGGACGGTGCACTTTCGCGGCTGGACTGCCGCCATGAAATTTTGAAACCAAAGCACCCGGTATGAAAGTGCACTCAGAACCAGCTCATTTTTCAGGCAGAACAGCATTTATTTAAACGCAATGTAGATTTCTTTGCCTTACGCGTTTCGGGGCTTCCAGCCCCTTGGTCACAGGCATCAGCATGTAATGGGAATGAAGGAAGGCAGGCACTTCCCAGCATGTGACTTTTTAAATCCTCCAATTAACAACGAGTGGGAGCATGCTGGAAAATGAAGTCCATGATTGTTTTCAATTTATAAAAACCTTCCTTCGCAATTCTGTCCTTAGTAGGGTCTGTCCCATTACATCATTTCGGCGAATTTATAGCGTGAATGCTGTTCATCATTTAAAAAGGCCAGCTGGTAATCCAAACGGAAACGCTGAATAGTTCATCTGTCTCCTTGGCCCCCAGACTTCAGGGACGGTGCACTTTCGCACCTGGACTGCCGCCATGAAATTTTGAAACCAAAGCACCCGGTATGAAAGTGCACTCAGAACCAGCTCATTTTTCAGGCAGAACAGCATTTATTTAAACGCAATGTAGATTTCTTTGCCTTACGCGTTTCGGGGCTTCCATCCCCTTGGTCACAGGCATCAGCATGTAATGGGAATGAAGGAAGGCAGGCACTTCCCAGCATGTGACTTTTTAAATCCTCCAATTAACAACGAGTGGGAGCATGCTGGAAAATGAAGTCCGTGATTGTTTTCAATTTATAAATACCCTCCTTCGCAATTCTGTCCTTAGTAGGGTCTGTCCCATTACATCATTTCGGCGAATTTATAGCGTGAATGCTGTTCATCATTTAAAAATGCCAGCTGGTAATCCAAACGGAAACGCTGAATAGTTCATCTGTCTCCTTGGCCCCCAGACTTCAGGGACGGTGCACTTTCGCAGCTGGACTGCCGCCATGAAATTTTGAAACCAAAGCACCCGGTATGAAAGTGCACTCAGAACCAGCTCATTTTTCAGGCAGAACAGCATTTATTTAAACGCAATGTAGATTTCTTTGCCTTACGCGTTTCGGGGCTTCCAGCCCCTTGGTCACAGGCATCAGCATGTAATGGGAATGAAGGAAGGCAGGCACTTCCCAGCATGTGACTTTTTAAATCCTCCAATTAACAACGAGTGGGAGCATGCTGGAAAATGAAGTCCGTGATTGTTTTCAATTTATAAATACCTTCCTTCGCAATTCTGTCCTTAGTAGGGTCTGTCCCATTACATCATTTCGGCGAATTTATAGCGTGAATGCTGTTCATCATTTAAAAAGGCCAGCTGGTAATCCAAACGGAAACGCTGAATAGTTCCTCTGTCTCCTTGGCCCCCAGACTTCAGGGACGGTGCACTTTCGCGGCTGGACTGCCGCCATGAAATTTTGAAACGAAAGCACCCGGTATGAAAGTGCACTCAGAACCAGCTCATTTTTCAGGCAGAACAGCATTTATTTAAACGCAATGTAGATTTCTTTGCCTTACGCGTTTCGGGGCTTCCAGCCCCTTGGTCACAGGCATCAGCATGTAATGGGAATGAAGGAAGGCAGGCACTTCCCAGCATGTGACTTTTTAAATCCTCCAATTAACAACGAGTGGGAGCATGCTGGAAAATGAAGTCCGTGATTGTTTTCAATTTATAAATACCTTCCTTCGCAATTCTGTCCTTAGTAGGGTCTGTCCCATTACATAATTTCGGCGAATTTATAGCGTGAATGCTGTTCATCATTTAAAAAGGCCAGCTGGTAATCCAAACGGAAACGCTGAATAGTTCATCTGTCTCCTTGGCCCCCAGACTTCAGGGACGGTGCACTTTCGCGGCTGGACTGCCGCCATGAAATTTTGAAACCAAAGCACCCGGTATGAAAGTGCACTCAGAACCAGCTCATTTTTCAGGCAGAACAGCATTTATTTAAACGCAATGTAGATTTCTTTGCCTTACGCGTTTCGGGGCTTCAATCCCCTTGGTCACAGGCATCAGCATGTAATGGGAATGAAGGAAGGCAGGCACTTCCCAGCATGTGACTTTTTAAATCCTCCAATTAACAACGAGTGGGAGCATGCTGGAAAATGAAGTCCGTGATTGTTTTCAATTTATAAATACCTTCCTTCGCAATTCTGTCCTTAGTAGGGATGATGAACAACATTCACGCTACAAATTTGCCGAAATGATGTAATGGGACAGACCCTACTAAGGACAGAATTGTGAAGGAAGGCATTTACAAATTGAAAACAATCACGGACTTCATTTTCCAGCATGCTCCTACTCGTTGTTAATTGGAGGATTTAAAAAGTCACATGCTGGGAAGTGCCTGCCTTCCTTCATTCCCATTACATGCTGATGCCTGTGACCAAGGGGCTGGAAGCCCCGAAACACGTAAGGCAAAGAAATCTACATTGCGTTTAAATAAATGCTGTTCTGCCTGAAAAATGAGCTGGTTCTGAGTGCACTTTCATACCGGGGGTGCTTTGGTTTCAAAATTTCATGGCGGCAGTCCAGCCGCGAAAGTGCACCGTCCCTGAAGTCTGGGGGCCAAGGAGACAGATGAACTATTCAGCGTTTCCGTTTTGGATTGCCAGCTGGCCTTTGAAATGATGAACAACATTCACGCTACAAATTTGCCGAAATGATGTAATGGGACAGACCCTACTAAGGACAGAATTGCGAAGGAAGGCATTTACAAATTGAAAACAATCACGGACTTCATTTTCCAGCATGCTCCTACTCGTTGTTAATTGGAGGATTTAAAAAGTCACATGCTGGGAAGTGCCTGCCTTCCTTCATTCCCATTACATGCTGATGCCTGTGACCAAGGGGCTGGAAGCCCCGAAACGCGTAAGGCAAAGAAATCTACATTGCGTTTAAATAAATGCTGTTCTGCCTGAAAAATGAGCTGGTTCTGAGTGCACTTTCATACCGGGGGTGCTTTGGTTTCAAAATTTCATGGCGGCAGTCCAGCCGCGAAAGTGCACCGTCCCTGAAGTCTGGGGGCCAAGGAGACAGATGAACTATTCAGCGTTTCCGTTTTGGATTGCTAGCTGGCCTTTGAAATGATGAACAACATTCATGCTACAAATTTGCCGAAATGATGTAATGGGACACACCCTACTAAGGACAGAATTGCGAAGGAAGGCATTTACAAATTGAAAACAATCACGGACTTCATTTTCCAGCATGCTCCTACTCGTTGTTAATTGGAGGATTTAAAAAGTCACATGCTGGGAAGTGCCTGCCTTCCTTCATTCCCATTACATGCTGATGCCTGTGACCAAGGGGCTGGAAGCCCCGAAACGCGGAAGGCAAAGAAATCTACATTGCGTTTAAATAAATGCTGTTCTGCCTGAAAAATGAGCTGGTTCTGAGTGCACTTTCATACCGGGGGTGCTTTGGTTTCAAAATTTCATGGCGGCAGTCCAGCCGCAAAAGTGCACCGTCCCTGAAGTCTGGGGGCCAAGGAGACAGATGAACTATTCAGCGTTTTTGTTTTGGATTGCCAGCTGGCCTTTGAAATGATGAACAACATTCACGCTACAAATTTGCCGAAATGATGTAATAGGACAGACCCTACTAAGGACAGAATTGCGAAGGAAGGCATTTACAAATCGAAAACAATCACGGACTTCATTTTCCAGCATGCTCCTACTCGTTGTTAATTGGAGGATTTAAAAAGTCACATGCTGGGAAGTGCCTGCCTTCCTTCATTCCCATTACATGCTGATGCCTGTGACCAAGGGGCTGGAAGCCCCGAAACGCGTTAGGCAAAGAAATCTACATTGCGTTTAAATAAATGCTGTTCTGCCTGAAAAATGAGCTGGTTCTGAGTGCACTTTCATACCGGGGGTGCTTTGGTTTCAGAATTTCATGGCGGCAGTCCATCCGCGAAAGTGCACCGTCCATGAAGTCTGGGGGCCAAGGAGACAGATGAACAATTCAGCGTTTCCGTTTTGGATTGCCAGCTGGCCTTTGAAATGATGAACAACATTCACGCTACAAATTCGCCGAAATGATGTAATGGGACAGACCCTACTAAGGAGAGAATTGCGAAGGAAGGCATTTACAAATTGAAAACAATCACGGACTTCATTTTCCAGCATGCTCCTACTCGTTGTTAATTGGAGGATTTAAAAAGTCACATGCTGGGAAGTGCCTGCCTTCCTTCATTCCCATTACATGCTGATGCCTGTGACCAAGGGGCTGGAAGCCCCGAAACGCGTAAGGCACAGAAATCTACATTGCGTTTAAATAAATGCTGTTCTGCCTGAAAAATGAGCTGGTTCTGAGTGCACTTTCATTCCGGGGGTGCTTTGGTTTCAAAATTTCATGGCGGCAGTCCAGCCGCGAAAGTGCACCGTCCCTGAAGTCCGGGGGCCAAGGAGACAGATGAACTATTCAGCGTTTCCGTTTTGGATTGCCAGCTGGCCTTTGAAATGATGAACAACATTCACGCTACAAATTTGCCGAAATGATGTAATGGGACAGACCCTACTAAGGACAGAATTGCGAAGGAAGGCATTTACAAATTGAAAACAATCACGGACTTCATTTTCCAGCATGCTCCTACTCGTTGTTAATTGGAGGATTTAAAAAGTCACATGCTGGGAAGTGCCTGCCTTCCTTCATTCCCATTACATGCTGATGCCTGTGACCAAGGGGCTGGAAGCCCCGAAACGCGTAAGGCAAAGAAATCTACATTGCGTTTAAATAAATGCTGTTCTGCCTGAAAAATGAGCTGGTTCTGAGTGCACTTTCATACCGTGGGTGCTTTGGTTTCAAAATTTCATGGCGGCAGTCCAGCCGCGAAAGTGCACCGTCCCTGAAGTCTGGGGGCCAAGGAGACAGATGAACTATTCAGCGTTTCCGTTTTGGATTGCCAGCTGGCCTTTGAAATGATGAACAACATTCACGCTACAAATTTGCCGAAATGATGTAATGGGACACACCCTACTAAGGACAGAATTGCGAAGGAAGGCATTTACAAATTGAAAACAATCACGGACTTCATTTTCCAGCATGCTCCTACTCGTTGTTAATTGGAGGATTTAAAAAGTCACATGCTGGGAAGTGCCTGCCTTCCTTCATTCCCATTACATGCTGATGCCTGTGACCAAGGGGCTGGAAGCCCCGAAACGCGTAAGGCAAAGAAATCTACATTGCGTTTAAATAAATGCTGTTCTGCCTGAAAAATGAGCTGGTTCTGAGTGCACTTTCATACCGGGGGTGCTTTGGTTTCAAAATTTCATGGCGGCAGTCCAGCCGCGAAAGTGCACCGTCCCTGAAGTCTGGGGGCCAAGGAGACAGATGAACTATTCAGCGTTTCCGTTTTGGATTGCCAGCTGGCCTTTGAAATGATGAACAACATTCACGCTACAAATTTGCCGAAATGATGTAATGGGACAGACCCTACTAAGGACAGAATTGCGAAGGAAGGCATTTACAAATTGAAAACAATCACAGACTTCATTTTCCAGCATGCTCCTACTCGTTGTTAATTGGAGGATTTAAAAAGTCACATGCTGGGAAGTGCCTGCCTTCCTTCATTCCCATTACATGCTGATGCCTGTGACCAAGGGGCTGGAAGCCCCGAAACGCGTAAGGCAAAGAAATCTACATTGCGTTTAAATAAATGCTGTTCTGCCTGAAAAATGAGCTGGTTCTGAGTGCACTTTCATACCGGGGGTGCTTTGGTTTCAAAATTTCATGGCGGCAGTCCAGCCGCGAAAGTGCACCGTCCCTGAAGTCTGGGGGCCAAGGAGACAGATGAACTATTCAGCGTTTCCGTTTTGGATTGCCAGCTGGCCTTTGAAATGATGAACAACATTCACGCTACAAATTTGCCGAAATGATGTAATGGGACAGACCCTACTATGGACAGAATTGCGAAGGAAGGCATTTACAAATTGAAAACAATCACGGACTTCATTTTCCAGCATGCTCCTATTCGTTGTTAATTGGAGAATTTAAAAAGTCACATGCTGGGAAGTGCCTGCCTTCCTTCATTCCCATTACATGCTGATGCCTGTGACCAAGGGGCTGGAAGCCCCGAAACGCGTAAGGCAAAGAAATCTACATTGCGTTTAAATAAATGCTGTTCTGCCTGAAAAATGAGCTGGTTCTGAGTGCACTTTCATACCGGGGGTGCTTTGGTTTCAAAATTTCATGGCGGCAGTCCATCCGCAAAAGTGCACCGTCCCTGAAGTCTGGGGGCCAAGGAGACAGATGAACTATTCAGCGTTTCCGTTTTGGATTGCCAGCTGGCCTTTGAAATGATGAACAACATTCACGCTACAAATTTGCCGAAATGATGTAATGGGACAGACCCTACTAAGGACAGAATTGCGAAGGAAGGCATTTACAAATTGAAAACAATCACGGACTTCATTTTCCAGCATGCTCCTACTCGTTGTTAATTGGAGGATTTAAAAAGTCACATGCTGGGAAGTGCCTGCCTTCCTTCATTCCCATTACATGCTGATGCCTGTGACCAAGGGGCTGGAAGCCCCGAAACGCGTAAGGCAAAGAAATCTACATTGCGTTTAAATAAATGCTGTTCTGCCTGAAAAATGAGCTGCTTCTGAGTGCACTTTCATACCGGGGGTGCTTTGGTTTCAAAATTTCATGGCGGCAGTCCAGCCGCGAAAGTGCACCGTCCCTGAAGTCTGGGGGCCAAGGAGACAGATGAACTATTCAGCGTTTCCGTTTTGGATTGCCAGCTGGCCTTTGAAGTGATGGACAACATTCACGCTACAAATTTGCCGAAATGATGTAATGGGACAGACCCTACTAAGGACAGAATTGCGAAGGAAGGCATTTACAAATTGAAAACAATCCCGGACTTCATTTTCCAGCATGCTCCTACTCGTTGTTAATTGGAGGATTTAAAAAGTCACATGCTGGGAAGTGCCTGCCTTCCTTCATTCCCATTACATGCTGATGCCTGTGACCAAGGGGCTGGAAGCCCCGAAACGCGTAAGGCAAAGAAATCTACATTGCGTTTAAATAAATGCTGTTCTGCCTGAAAAATGAGCTGGTTCTGAGTGCACTTTCATACCGGGGGTGCTTTGGTTTCAAAATTTCATGGCGGCAGTCCAGCCGCGAAAGTGCACCGTCCCTGAAGTCTGGGGGCCAAGGAGACAGATGAACTATTCAGCGTTTCCGTTTTGGATTGCCAGCTGGCCTTTGAAATGATGAACAACATTCACGCTACAAATTTGCCGAAATGATGTAATGGGACAGACCCTACTAAGGACAGAATTGCGAAGGAAGGCATTTACAAATTGAAAACAATCACAGACTTCATTTTCCAGCATGCTCCTACTCGTTGTTAATTGGAGGATTTAAAAAGTCACATGCTGGGAAGTGCCTGCCTTCCTTCATTCCCATTACATGCTGATGCCTGTGACCAAGGGGCTGGAAGCCCCGAAACGCGTAAGGCAAAGAAATCTACATTGCGTTTAAATAAATGCTGTTCTGCCTGAAAAATGAGCTGGTTCTGAGTGCACTTTCATACCGGGGGTGCTTTGGTTTCAAAATTTCATGGCGGCAGTCCAGCCGCGAAAGTGCACCGTCCCTGAAGTCTGGGGGCCAAGGAGACAGATGAACTATTCAGCGTTTCCGTTTTGGATTGCCAGCTGGCCTTTGAAATGATGAACAACATTCACGCTACAAATTTGCCGAAATGATGTAATGGGACAGACCCTACTATGGACAGAATTGCGAAGGAAGGCATTTACAAATTGAAAACAATCACGGACTTCATTTTCCAGCATGCTCCTATTCGTTGTTAATTGGAGGATTTAAAAAGTCACATGCTGGGAAGTGCCTGCCTTCCTTCATTCCCATTACATGCTGATGCCTGTGACCAAGGGGCTGGAAGCCCCGAAACGCGTAAGGCAAAGAAATCTACATTGCGTTTAAATAAATGCTGTTCTGCCTGAAAAATGAGCTGGTTCTGAGTGCACTTTCATACCGGGGGTGCTTTGGTTTCAAAATTTCATGGCGGCAGTCCATCCGCAAAAGTGCACCGTCCCTGAAGTCTGGGGGCCAAGGAGACAGATGAACTATTCAGCGTTTCCGTTTTGGATTGCCAGCTGGCCTTTGAAATGATGAACAACATTCACGCTACAAATTTGCCGAAATGATGTAATGGGACAGACCCTACTAAGGACAGAATTGCGAAGGAAGGCATTTACAAATTGAAAACAATCACGGACTTCATTTTCCAGCATGCTCCTACTCGTTGTTAATTGGAGGATTTAAAAAGTCACATGCTGGGAAGTGCCTGCCTTCCTTCATTCCCATTACATGCTGATGCCTGTGACCAAGGGGCTGGAAGCCCCGAAACGCGTAAGGCACAGAAATCTACATTGCGTTTAAATAAATGCTGTTCTGCCTGAAAAATGAGCTGGTTCTGAGTGCACTTTCATTCCGGGGGTGCTTTGGTTTCAAAATTTCATGGCGGCAGTCCAGCCGCGAAAGTGCACCGTCCCTGAAGTCTGGGGGCCAAGGAGACAGATGAACTATTCAGCGTTTCCGTTTTGGATTGCCAGCTGGCCTTTGAAATGATGAACAACATTCACGCTACAAATTTGCCGAAATGATGTAATGGGACAGACCCTACTAAGGAGAGAATTGCGAAGGAAGGCATTTACAAATTGAAAACAATCACGGACTTCATTTTCCAGCATGCTCCTACTCGTTGTTAATTGGAGGATTTAAAAAGTCACATGCTGGGAAGTGCCTGCCTTCCTTCATTCCCATTACATGCTGATGCCTGTGACCAAGGGGCTGGAAGCCCCGAAACACGTAAGGCACAGAAATCTACATTGCGTTTAAATAAATGCTGTTCTGCCTGAAAAATGAGATGGTTCTGAGTGCACTTTCATTCCGGGGGTGCTTTGGTTTCAAAATTTCATGGCGGCAGTCCAGCCGCGAAAGTGCACCGTCCCTGAAGTCCGGGGGCCAAGGAGACAGATGAACTATTCAGCGTTTCCGTTTTGGATTGCCAGCTGGCCTTTGAAATGATGAACAACATTCACGCTACAAATTTGCCGAAATGATGTAATGGGACAGACCCTACTAAGGACAGAATTGCGAAGGAAGGCATTTACAAATTGAAAACAATCACGGACTTCATTTTCCAGCATGCTCCTACTCGTTGTTAATTGGAGGATTTAAAAAGTCACATGCTGGGAAGTGCCTGCCTTCCTTCATTCCCATTACATGCTGATGCCTGTGACCAAGGGGCTGGAAGCCCCGAAAAGCGTAAGGCAAAGAAATCTACATTGCGTTTAAATAAATGCTGTTCTGCCTGAAAAATGAGCTGGTTCTGAGTGCACTTTCATACCGGGGGTGGTTTGGTTTCAAAATTTCATGGCGGCAGTCCAGCCGCGAAAGTGCACCGTCCCTGAAGTCTGGGGGCCAAGGAGACAGATGAACTATTCAGCGTTTCCGTTTTGGATTGCCAGCTGGCCTTTGAAATGATGAACAACATTCACGCTACAAATTTGCCGAAATGATGTAATGGGACAGACCCTACTAAGGACAGAATTGCGAAGGAAGGCATTTACAAATTGAAAACAATCACGGACTTCATTTTCCAGCATGCTCCTACTCTTTGTTCATTGGAGGATTTAAAAAGTCACATGCTGGGAAGTGCCTGCCTTCCTTCATTCCCATTACATGCTGATGCCTGTGACCAAGGGGCTGGAAGCCCCGAAACGCGTTAGGCAAAGAAATCTACATTGCGTTTAAATAAATGCTGTTCTGCCTGAAAAATGAGCTGGTTCTGAGTGCACTTTCATACCGGGGGTGCTTTGGTTTCAAAATTTCATGGCGGCAGTCCATCCGCGAAAGTGCACCGTCCCTGAAGTCTGGGGGCCAAGGAGACAGATGAACTATTCAGCGTTTCCGTTTTGGATTGCCAGCTGGCCTTTGAAATGATGAACAACATTCACGCTACAAATTTGCCGAAATGATGTAATGGGACAGACCCTACTAAGGAGAGAATTGCAAAGGAAGGCATTTACAAATTGAAAACAATCACGGACTTCATTTTCCAGCATGCTCCTACTCGTTGTTAATTGGAGGATTTAAAAAGTCACATGCTGGGAAGTGCCTGCCTTCCTTCATTCCCATTACATGCTGATGCCTGTGACCAAGGGGCTGGAAGCCCCGAAACGCGTAAGGCACAGAAATCTACATTGCGTTTAAATAAATGCTGTTCTGCCTGAAAAATGAGCTGGTTCTGAGTGCACTTTCATTCCGGGGGTGCTTTGGTTTCAAAATTTCATGGCGGCAGTCCAGCCGCGAAAGTGCACCGTCCCTGAAGTCCGGGGGCCAAGGAGACAGATGAACTATTCAGCGTTTCCGTTTTGGATTGCCAGCTGGCCTTTGAAATGATGAACAACATTCACGCTACAAATTTGCCGAAATGATGTAATGGGACAGACCCTACTAAGGACAGAATTGCGAAGGAAGGCATTTACAAATTGAAAACAATCACGGACTTCATTTTCCAGCATGCTCCTACTCGTTGTTAATTGGAGGATTTAAAAAGTCACATGCTGGGAAGTGCCTGCCTTCCTTCATTCCCATTACATGCTGATGCCTGTGACCAAGGGGCTGGAAGCCCCGAAACGCGTAAGGCAAAGAAATCTACATTGCGTTTAAATAAATGCTGTTCTGCCTGAAAAATGAGCTGGTTCTGAGTGCACTTTCATACCGGGGGTGCTTTGGTTTCAAAATTTCATGGCGGCAGTCCAGCCGCGAAAGTGCACCGTCCCTGAAGTCTGGGGGCCAAGGAGACAGATGAACTATTCAGCGCTTCCGTTTTGGATTGCCAGCTGGCCTTTGAAATGATGAACAACATTCACGCTACAAATTTGCCGAAATGATGTAATGGGACACACCCTACTAAGGACAGAATTGCGAAGGAAGGCATTTACAAATTGAAAACAATCACGGACTTCATTTTCCAGCATGCTCCTACTTGTTGTTAATTGGAGGATTTAAAAAGTCACATGCTGGGAAGTGCCTGCCTTCCTTCATTCCCATTACATGCTGATGCCTGTGACCAAGGGGCTGGAAGCCCCGAAACGCGTAAGGCAAAGAAATCTACATTGCGTTTAAATAAATGCTGTTCTGCCTGAAAAATGAGCTGGTTCTGAGTGCACTTTCATACCGGGGGTGCTTTGGTTTCAAAATTTCATGGCGGCAGTCCAGCCGCGAAAGTGCACCGTCCCTGAAGTCTGGGGGCCAAGGAGACAGATGAACTATTCAGCGTTTCCGTTTTGGATTGCCAGCTGGCCTTTGAAATGATGAACAACATTCACGCTACAAATTTGCCGAAATGATGTAATGGGACAGACCCTACTAAGGACAGAATTGCGAAGGAAGGCATTTACAAATTGAAAACAATCACAGACTTCATTTTCCAGCATGCTCCTACTCGTTGTTAATTGGAGGATTTAAAAAGTCACATGCTGGGAAGTGCCTGCCTTCCTTCATTCCCATTACATGCTGATGCCTGTGACCAAGGGGCTGGAAGCCCCGAAACGCGTAAGGCAAAGAAATCTACATTGCGTTTAAATAAATGCTGTTCTGCCTGAAAAATGAGCTGGTTCTGAGTGCACTTTCATACCGGGGGTGCTTTGGTTTCAAAATTTCATGGCGGCAGTCCAGCCGCGAAAGTGCACAGTCCCTGAAGTCTGGGGGCCAAGGAGACAGATGAACTATTCAGCGTTTCCGTTTTGGATTGCCAGCTGGCCTTTGAAATGATGAACAACATTCACGCTACAAATTTGCCGAAATGATGTAATGGGACAGACCCTACTAAGGACAGAATTGCGAAGGAAGGCATTTACAAATTGAAAACAATCACGGACTTCATTTTCCAGCATGCTCCTACTCGTTGTTAATTGGAGGATTTAAAAAGTCACATGCTGGGAAGTGCCTGCCTTCCTTCATTCCCATTACATGCTGATGCCTGTGACCAAGGGGCTGGAAGCCCCGAAACGCGTTAGGCAAAGAAATCTACATTGCGTTTAAATAAATGCTGTTCTGCCTGAAAAATGAGCTGGTTCTGAGTGCACTTTCATAACGGGGGTGCTTTGGTTTCAAAATTTCATGGCGGCAGTCCAGCCGCGAAAGTGCACCGTCCCTGAAGTCTGGGGGCCAAGGAGACAGATGAACTATTCAGCGTTTCCGTTTTGGATTGCCAGCTGGCCTTTGAAATGATGAACAACATTCACGCTACAAATTTGCCGAAATGATGTAATGGGACAGACCCTACTAAGGACAGAATTGCGAAGGAAGGCATTTACAAATTGAAAACAATCACGGACTTCATTTTCCAGCATGCTCCTACTCGTTGTTAATTGGAGGATTTAAAAAGTCACATGCTGGGAAGTGCCTGCCTTCCTTCATTCCCATTACATGCTGATGCCTGTGACCAAGGGGCTGGAAGCCCCGAAACGCGTAAGGCAAAGAAATCTACTTTGCGTTTAAATAAATGCTGTTCTGCCTGAAAAATGAGCTGGTTCTGAGTGCACTTTCATACCGGGGGTGCTTTGGTTTCAAAATTTCATGGCGGCAGTCCAGCTGCGAAAGTGCACCGTCCCTGAAGTCTGGGGGCCAAGGAGACAGATGAACTATTCAGCGTTTCCGTTTTGGATTGCCAGCTGGCCTTTGAAATGATGAACAACATTCATGCTACAAATTTGCCGAAATGATGTAATGGGACAGACCCTACTAAGGACAGAATTGCGAAGGAAGGCATTTACAAATTGAAAACAATCACGGACTTCATTTTCCAGCATGCTCCTACTCGTTGTTAATTGGAGGATTTAAAAAGTCACATGCTGGGAAGTGCCTGCCTTCCTTCATTCCCATTACATGCTGATGCCTGTGACCAAGGGGCTGGAAGCCCCGAAACGCGTAAGGCAAAGAAATCTACATTGCGTTTAAATAAATGCTGTTCTGCCTGAAAAATGAGCTGCTTCTGAGTGCACTTTCATACCGGGGGTGCTTTGGTTTCAAAATTTCATGGCGGCAGTCCAGCCGCGAAAGTGCACCGTCCCTGAAGTCTGGGGGCCAAGGAGACAGATGAACTATTCAGCGTTTCCGTTTTGGATTGCCAGCTGGCCTTTGAAATGATGAACAACATTCACGCTACAAATTTGCCGAAATGATGTAATGGGACAGACCCTACTAAGGACAGAATTGCGAAGGAAGGCATTTACAAATTGAAAACAATCCTGGACTTCATTTTCCAGCATGCTCCTACTCGTTGTTAATTGGAGGATTTAAAAAGTCACATGCTGGGAAGTGCCTGCCTTCCTTCATTCCCATTACATGCTGATGCCTGTGACCAAGGGTCTGGAAGCCCCGAAACGCGTAAGGCAAAGAAATCTACATTGCGTTTAAATAAATGCTGTTCTGCCTGAAAAATGAGCTGGTTCTGAGTGCACTTTCATACCGGGGGTGCTTTGGTTTCAAAATTTCATGGCGGCAGTCCATCCGCGAAAGTGCACCGTCCCTGAAGTCTGGGGGCCAAGGAGACAGATGAACTATTCAGCGTTTCCGTTTTGGATTGCCAGCTGGCCTTTGAAATGATGAACAACATTCACGCTACAAATTTGCCGAAATGATGTAATGGGACAGACCCTACTAAGGAGAGAATTGCGAAGGAAGGCATTTACAAATTGAAAACAATCAGGGACTTCATTTTCCAGCATGCTCCTACTCGTTGTTAATTGGAGGATTTAAAAAGTCACATGCTGGGAAGTGCCTGCCTTCCTTCATTCCCATTACATGCTGATGCCTGTGACCAAGGGGCTGGAAGCCCCGAAACGCGTAAGGCACAGAAATCTACATTGCGTTTAAATAAATGCTGTTCTGCCTGAAAAATGAGCTGGTTCTGAGTGCACTTTCATTCCGGGGGTGCTTTGGTTTCAAAATTTCATGGCGGCAGTCCAGCTGCGAAAGTGCACCGTCCCTGAAGTCCGGGGGCCAAGGAGACAGATGAACTATTCAGCGTTTCCGTTTTGGATTGCCAGCTGGCCTTTGAAATGATGAACAACATTCACGCTACAAATTTGCCGAAATGATGTAATGGGACAGACCCTACTAAGGACAGAATTGCGAAGGAAGGCATTTACAAATTGAAAACAATCACGGACTTCATTTTCCAGCATGCTCCTACTCGTTGTTAATTGGAGGATTTAAAAAGTCACATGCTGGGAAGTGCCTGCCTTCCTTCATTCCCATTACATGCTGATGCCTGTGACCAAGGGGCTGGAAGCCCCGAAACGCGTAAGGCAAAGAAAGTTACATTGCGTTTAAATAAATGCTGTTCTGCCTGAAAAATGAGCTGGTTCTGAGTGCACTTTCATACCGGGGGTGCTTTGGTTTCAAAATTTCATGGCGGCAGTCCAGCCGCGAAAGTGCACCGTCCCTGAAGTCTGGGGGCCAAGGAGACAGATGAACTATTCAGCGTTTCCGTTTTGGATTGCCAGCTGGCCTTTGAAATGATGAACAACATTCACGCTACAAATTTGCCGAAATGATGTAATGGGACACACCCTACTAAGGACAGAATTGCGAAGGAAGGCATTTACAAATTGAAAACAATCACGGACTTCATTTTCCAGCATGCTCCTACTCGTTGTTAATTGGAGGATTTAAAAAGTCACATGCTGGGAAGTGCCTGCCTTCCTTCATTCGCATTACATGCTGATGCCTGTGACCAAGGGGCTTGAAGCCCCGAAACGCGTAAGGCAAAGAAATCTACATTGCGTTTAAATAAATGCTGTTCTGCCTGAAAAATGAGCTGGTTCTGAGTGCACTTTCATACCGGGGGTGCCTTGGTTTCAAAATTTCATGGCGGCAGTCCAGCCGCGAAAGTGCACCGTCCCTGAAGTCTGGGGGCCAAGGAGACAGATGAACTATTCAGCGTTTCCGTTTTGGATTGCCAGCTGGCCTTTGAAATGATGAACAACATTCACGCTACAAATTTGCCGAAATGATGTAATGGGACAGACCCTACTAAGGACAGAATTGCGAAGGAAGGCATTTACAAATTGAAAACAATCACAGACTTCATTTTCCAGCATGCTCCTACTCGTTGTTAATTGGAGGATTTAAAAAGTCACATGCTGGGAAGTGCCTGCCTTCCTTCATTCCCATTACATGCTGATGCCTGTGACCAAGGGGCTGGAAGCCCCGAAACGCGTAAGGCAAAGAAATCTACATTGCGTTTAAATAAATGCTGTTCTGCCTGAAAAATGAGCTGGTTCTGAGTGCACTTTCATACCGGGGGTGCTTTGGTTTCAAAATTTCATGGCGGCAGTCCAGCCGCGAAAGTGCACAGTCCCTGAAGTCTGGGGGCCAAGGAGACAGATGAACTATTCAGCGTTTCCGTTTTGGATTGCCAGCTGGCCTTTGAAATGATGAACAACATTCACGCTACAAATTTGCCGAAATGATGTAATGGGACAGACCCTACTAAGGACAGAATTGCGAAGGAAGGCATTTACAAATTGAAAACAATCACGGACTTCATTTTCCAGCATGCTCCTACTCGTTGTTAATTGGAGGATTTAAAAAGTTACATGCTGGGAAGTGCCTGCCTTCCTTCATTCCCATTACATGCTGATGCCTGTGACCAAGGGGCTGGAAGCCCCGAAACGCGTTAGGCAAAGAAATCTACATTGCGTTTAAATAAATGCTGTTCTGCCTGAAAAATGAGCTGGTTCTGAGTGCACTTTCATAACGGGGGTGCTTTGGTTTCAAAATTTCATGGCGGCAGTCCAGCCGCGAAAGTGCACCGTCCCTGAAGTCTGGGGGCCAAGGAGACAGATGAACTATTCAGCGTTTCCGTTTTGGATTGCCAGCTGGCCTTTGAAATGATGAACAACATTCACGCTACAAATTTGCCGAAATGATGTAATGGGACAGACCCTACTATGGACAGAATTGCGAAGGAAGGCATTTACAAATTGAAAACAATCACGGACTTCATTTTCCAGCATGCTCCTATTCGTTGTTAATTGGAGGATTTAAAAAGTCACATGCTGGGAAGTGCCTGCCTTCCTTCATTCCCATTACATGCTGATGCCTGTGACCAAGGGGCTGGAAGCCCCGAAACGCGTAAGGCAAAGAAATCTACATTGCGTTTAAATAAATGCTGTTCTGCCTGAAAAATGAGCTGGTTCTGAGTGCACTTTCATACCGGGGGTGCTTTGGTTTCAAAATTTCATGGCGGCAGTCCATCCGCGAAAGTGCACCGTCCCTGAAGTCTGGGGGCCAAGGAGACAGATGAACTATTCAGCGTTTCCGTTTTGGATTGCCAGCTGGCCTTTGAAATGATGAACAACATTCACGCTACAAATTTGCCGAAATGATGTAATGGGACAGACCCTACTAAGGAGAGAATTGCGAAGGAAGGCATTTACAAATTGAAAACAATCACGGACTTCATTTTCCAGCATGCTCCTACTCGTTGTTAATTGGAGGATTTAAAAAGTCACATGCTGGGAAGTGCCTGCCTTCCTTCATTCCCATTACATGCTGATGCCTGTGACCAAGGGTCTGGAAGCCCCGAAACGCGTAAGGCAAAGAAATCTACATTGCGTTTAAATAAATGCTGTTCTGCCTGAAAAATGAGCTGGTTCTGAGTGCACTTTCATACCGGGGGTGCTTTGGTTTCAAAATTTCATGGCGGCAGTCCATCCGCGAAAGTGCACCGTCCCTGAAGTCTGGGGGCCAAGGAGACAGATGAACTATTCAGCGTTTCCGTTTTGGATTGCCAGCTGGCCTTTGAAATGATGAACAACATTCACGCTACAAATTTGCCGGAATGATGTAATGGGACAGACCCTACTAAGGAGAGAATTGCGAAGGAAGGCACTTACAAATTGAAAACAATCACGGACTTCATTTTCCAGCATGCTCCTACTCGTTGTTAATTGGAGGATTTAAAAAGTCACATGCTGGGAAGTGCCTGCCTTCCTTCATTCCCATTACATGCTGATGCCTGTGACCAAGGGGCTGGAAGCCCGGAAACGCGTAAGGCACAGAAATCTACATTGCGTTTAAATAAATGCTGTTCTGCCTGAAAAATGAGCTGGTTCTGAGTGCACTTTCATTCCGGGGGTGCTTTGGTTTCAAAATTTCATGGCGGCAGTCCAGCCGCGAAAGTGCACCGTCCCTGAAGTCCGGGGGCCAAGGAGACAGATGAACTATTCAGCGTTTCCGTTTTGGATTGCCAGCTGGCCTTTGAAATGATGAACAACATTCACGCTACAAATTTGCCGAAATGATGTAATGGGACAGACCCTACTAAGGACAGAATTGCGAAGGAAGGCATTTACAAATTGAAAACAATCACGGACTTCATTTTCCAGCATGCTCCTACTCGTTGTTAATTGGAGGATTTAAAAAGTCACATGCTGGGAAGTGCCTGCCTTCCTTCATTCCCATTACATGCTGATGCCTGTGACCAAGGGGCTGGAAGCCCCGAAACGCGTAAGGCAAAGAAATCTACATTGCGTTTAAATAAATGCTGTTCTGCCTGAAAAATGAGCTGGTTCTGAGTGCACTTTCATACCGGGGGTGCTTTGGTTTCAAAATTTCATGGCGGCAGTCCAGCCGCGAAAGTGCACCGTCCCTTAAGTCTGGGGGCCAAGGAGACAGATGAACTATTCAGCGTTTCCGTTTTGGATTGCCAGCTGGCCTTTGAAATGATGAACAACATTCACGCTACAAATTTGCCGAAATGATGTAATGGGACAGACCCTACTAAGGACAGAATTGCGAAGGAAGGCATTTACAAATTGAAAACAATCACGGACTTCATTTTCCAGCATGCTCCTACTCGTTGTTAATTGGAGGATTTAAAAAGTCACATGCTGGGAAGTGCCTGCCTTCCTTCATTCCCATTACATGCTGATGCCTGTGACCAAGGGGCTGGAAGCCCCGAAACGCGTAAGGCAAAGAAATCTACATTGCGTTTAAATAAATGCTGTTCTGCCTGAAAAATTAGCTGCTTCTGAGTGCACTTTCATACCGGGGGTGCTTTGGTTTCAAAATTTCATGGCGGCAGTCCAGCCGCGAAAGTGCACCGTCCCTGAAGTCTGGGAGCCAAGGAGACAGATGAACTATTCAGCGTTTCCGTTTTGGATTGCCAGCTGGCCTTTGAAATGATGAACAACATTCACGCTACAAATTTGCCGAAATGATGTAATGGGACAGACCCTACTAAGGAGAGAATTGCGAAGGAAGGCATTTACAAATTGAAAACAATCACGGACTTCATTTTCCAGCATGCTCCTACTCGTTGTTAATTGGAGGATTTAAAAAGTCACATGCTGGGAAGTGCCTGCCTTCCTTCATTCCCATTACATGCTGATGCCTGTGACCAAGGGGCTGGAAGCCCCGAAACGCGCAAGGCACAGAAATCTACATTGCGTTTAAATAAATGCTGTTCTGCCTGAAAAATGAGCTGGTTCTGAGTGCACTTTCATTCCGGGGGTGCTTTGGTTTCAAAATTTCATGGCGGCAGTCCAGCCGCGAAAGTGCACCGTCCCTGAAGTCTGGGGGCCAAGGAGACAGATGAACTATTCAGCGTTTCCGTTTTGGATTGCCAGCTGGCCTTTGAAATGATGAACAACATTCACGCTACAAATTTGCCGAAATGATGTAATGGGACAGACCCTACTAAGGAGAGAATTGCGAAGGAAGGCATTTACAAATTGAAAACAATCCCGGACTTCATTTTCCAGCATGCTCCTACTCGTTGTTAATTGGAGGATTTAAAAAGTCACATGCTGGGAAGTGCCTGCCTTCCTTCATTCCCATTACATGCTGATGCCTGTGACCAAGGGGCTGGAAGCCCCGAAACGCGTAAGGCAAAGAAATCTACATTGCGTTTAAATAAATGCTGTTCTGCCTGAAAAATGAGCTGGTTCTGAGTGCACTTTCATACCGGGGGTGCTTTGGTTTCAAAATTTCATGGCGGCAGTCCATCCGCGAAAGTGCACCGTCCCTGAAGTCTGGGGGCCAAGGAGACAGATGAACTATTCAGCGTTTCCGTTTTGGATTGCCAGCTGGCCTTTGAAATGATGAACAACATTCACGCTACAAATTTGCCGAAATGATGTAATGGGACAGACCCTACTAAGGAGAGAATTGCGAAGGAAGGCATTTACAAATTGAAAACAATCACGGACTTCATTTTCCAGCATGCTCCTACTCGTTGTTAATTGGAGGATTTAAGAAGTCACATGCTGGGAAGTGCCTGCCTTCCTTCATTCCCATTACATGCTGATGCCTGTGACCAAGGGGCTGGAAGCCCCGAAACGCGTAAGGCACAGAAATCTACATTGCGTTTAAATAAATGCTGTTCTGCCTGAAAAATAAGCTGGTTCTGAGTGCACTTTCATTCCGGGGGTGCTTTGGTTTCAAAATTTCATGGCGGCAGTCCAGCCGCGAAAGTGCACCGTCCCTGAAGTCCGGGGGCCAAGGAGACAGATGAACTATTCAGCGTTTCCGTTTTGGATTGCCAGCTGGCCTTTGAAATGATGAACAACATTCACGCTACAAATTTGCCGAAATGATGTAATGGGACAGACCCTACTAAGGACAGAATTGCGAAGGAAGGCATTTACAAATTGAAAACAATCACGGACTTCATTTTCCAGCATGCTCCTACTCGTTGTTAATTGGAGGATTTAAAAAGTCACATGCTGGGAAGTGCCTGCCTTCCTTCATTCCCATTACATGCTGATGCCTGTGACCAAGGGGCTGGAAGCCCCGAAACGCGTAAGGCAAAGAAATCTACTTTGCGTTTAAATAAATGCTGTTCTGCCTGAAAAATGAGCTGGTTCTGAGTGCACTTTCATACCGGGGGTGCTTTGGTTTCAAAATTTCATGGCGGCAGTCCAGCCGCGAAAGTGCACCATCCCTGAAGTCTGGGGGCCAAGGAGACAGATGAACTATTCAGCGTTTCCGTTTTGGATTGCCAGCTGGCCTTTGAAATGATGAACAACATTCATGCTACAAATTTGCCGAAATGATGTAATGGGACAGACCCTACTAAGGACAGAATTGCGAAGGAAGGCATTTACAAATTGAAAACAATCACGGACTTCATTTTCCAGCATGCTCCTACTCGTTGTTAATTGGAGGATTTAAAAAGTCACATGCTGGGAAGTGCCTGCCTTCCTTCATTCCCATTACATGCTGATGCCTGTGACCAAGGGGCTGGAAGCCCCGAAACGCGTAAGGCAAAGAAATCTACATTGCGTTTAAATAAATGCTGTTCTGCCTGAAAAATGAGCTGCTTCTGAGTGCACTTTCATACCGGGGGTGCTTTGGTTTCAAAATTTCATGGCGGCAGTCCAGCCGCGAAAGTGCACCGTCCCTGAAGTCTGGGGGCCAAGGAGACAGATAAACTATTCAGCGTTTCCGTTTTGGATTGCCAGCTGGCCTTTGAAATGATGAACAACATTCACGCTACAAATTTGCCGAAATGATGTAATGGGACAGACCCTACTAAGGACAGAATTGCGAAGGAAGGCATTTACAAATTGAAAACAATCCCGGACTTCATTTTCCAGCATGCTCCTGCTCGTTGTTAATTGGAGGATTTAAAAAGTCACATGCTGGGAAGTGCCTGCCTTCCTTCATTCCAATTACATGCTGATGCCTGTGACCAAGGGTCTGGAAGCCCCGAAACGCGTAAGGCAAAGAAATCTACATTGCGTTTAAATAAATGCTGTTCTGCCTGAAAAATGAGCTGGTTCTGAGTGCACTTTCATACCGGGGGTGCTTTGGTTTCAAAATTTCATGGCGGCAGTCCATCCGCGAAAGTGCACCGTCCCTGAAGTCTGGGGGCCAAGGAGACAGATGAACTATTCAGCGTTTCCGTTTTGGATTGCCAGCTGGCCTTTGAAATGATGAACAACATTCACGCTACAAATTTGCCGGAATGATGTAATGGGACAGACCCTACTAAGGACAGAATTGCGAAGGAAGGCATTTACAAATTGAAAACAATCACAGACTTCATTTTCCAGCATGCTCCTACTCGTTGTTAATTGGAGGATTTAAAAAGTCACATGCTGGGAAGTGCCTGCCTTCCTTCATTCCCATTACATGCTGATGCCTGTGACCAAGGGGCTGGAAGCCCCGAAACGCGTAAGGCAAAGAAATCTACATTGCGTTTAAATAAATGCTGTTCTGCCTGAAAAATGAGCTGGTTCTGAGTGCACTTTCATACCGGGGGTGCTTTGGTTTCAAAATTTCATGGCGGCAGTCCAGCCGCGAAAGTGCACCGTCCCTTAAGTCTGGGGGCCAAGGAGACAGATGAACTATTCAGCGTTTCCGTTTTGGATTGCCAGCTGGCCTTTGAAATGATGAACAACATTCACGCTACAAATTTGCCGAAATGATGTAATGGGACAGACCCTACTAAGGACAGAATTGCGAAGGAAGGCATTTACAAATTGAAAACAATCACGGACTTCATTTTCCAGCATGCTCCTACTCGTTGTTAATTGGAGGATTTAAAAAGTCACATGCTGGGAAGTGCCTGCCTTCCTTCATTCCCATTACATGCTGATGCCTGTGACCAAGGGGCTGGAAGCCCCGAAACGCGTAAGGCAAAGAAATCTACATTGCGTTTAAATAAATGCTGTTCTGCCTGAAAAATTAGCTGCTTCTGAGTGCACTTTCATACCGGGGGTGCTTTGGTTTCAAAATTTCATGGCGGCAGTCCAGCCGCGAAAGTGCACCGTCCCTGAAGTCTGGGAGCCAAGGAGACAGATGAACTATTCAGCGTTTCCGTTTTGGATTGCCAGCTGGCCTTTGAAATGATGAACAACATTCACGCTACAAATTTGCCGAAATGATGTAATGGGACAGACCCTACTAAGGAGAGAATTGCGAAGGAAAGCATTTACAAATTGAAAACAATCACGGACTTCATTTTCCAGCATGCTCCTACTCGTTGTTAATTGGAGGATTTAAAAAGTCACATGCTGGGAAGTGCCTGCCTTCCTTCATTCCCATTACATGCTGATGCCTGTGACCAAGGGGCTGGAAGCCCCGAAACGCGCAAGGCACAGAAATCTACATTGCGTTTAAATAAATGCTGTTCTGCCTGAAAAATGAGCTGGTTCTGAGTGCACTTTCATTCCGGGGGTGCTTTGGTTTCAAAATTTCATGGCGGCAGTCCAGCCGCGAAAGTGCACCGTCCCTGAAGTCTGGGGGCCAAGGAGACAGATGAACTATTCAGCGTTTCCGTTTTGGATTGCCAGCTGGCCTTTGAAATGATGAACAACATTCACGCTACAAATTTGCCGAAATGATGTAATGGGACAGACCCTACTAAGGAGAGAATTGCGAAGGAAGGCATTTACAAATTGAAAACAATCCCGGACTTCATTTTCCAGCATGCTCCTACTCGTTGTTAATTGGAGGATTTAAAAAGTCACATGCTGGGAAGTGCCTGCCTTCCTTCATTCCCATTACATGCTGATGCCTGTGACCAAGGGGCTGGAAGCCCCGAAACACGTAAGGCACAGAAATCTACATTGCGTTTAAATAAATGCTGTTCTGCCTGAAAAATGAGATGGTTCTGAGTGCACTTTCATTCCGGGGGTGCTTTGGTTTCAAAATTTCATGGCGGCAGTCCAGCCGCGAAAGTGCACCGTCCCTGAAGTCCGGGGGCCAAGGAGACAGATGAACTATTCAGCGTTTCCGTTTTGGATTGCCAGCTGGCCTTTGAAATGATGAACAACATTCACGCTACAAATTTGCCGAAATGATGTAATGGGACAGACCCTACTAAGGACAGAATTGCGAAGGAAGGCATTTACAAATTGAAAACAATCACGGACTTCATTTTCCAGCATGCTCCTACTCGTTGTTAATTGGAGGATTTAAAAAGTCACATGCTGGGAAGTGCCTGCCTTCCTTCATTCCCATTACATGCTGATGCCTGTGACCAAGGGGCTGGAAGCCCCGAAAAGCGTAAGGCAAAGAAATCTACATTGCGTTTAAATAAATGCTGTTCTGCCTGAAAAATTAGCTGGTTCTGAGTGCACTTTCATACCGGGGGTGGTTTGGTTTCAAAATTTCATGGCGGCAGTCCAGCCGCGAAAGTGCACCGTCCCTGAAGTCTGGGGGCCAAGGAGACAGATGAACTATTCAGCGTTTCCGTTTTGGATTGCCAGCTGGCCTTTGAAATGATGAACAACATTCACGCTACAAATTTGCCGAAATGATGTAATGGGACAGACCCTACTAAGGACAGAATTGCGAAGGAAGGCATTTACAAATTGAAAACAATCACGGACTTCATTTTCCAGCATGCTCCTACTCTTTGTTCATTGGAGGATTTAAAAAGTCACATGCTGGGAAGTGCCTGCCTTCCTTCATTCCCATTACATGCTGATGCCTGTGACCAAGGGGCTGGAAGCCCCGAAACGCGTTAGGCAAAGAAATCTACATTGCGTTTAAATAAATGCTGTTCTGCCTGAAAAATGAGCTGGTTCTGAGTGCACTTTCATACCGGGGGTGCTTTGGTTTCAAAATTTCATGGCGGCAGTCCATCCGCGAAAGTGCACCGTCCCTGAAGTCTGGGGGCCAAGGAGACAGATGAACTATTCAGCGTTTCCGTTTTGGATTGCCAGCTGGCCTTTGAAATGATGAACAACATTCACGCTACAAATTTGCCGAAATGATGCAATGGGACAGACCCTACTAAGGAGAGAATTGCAAAGGAAGGCATTTACAAATTGAAAACAATCACGGACTTCATTTTCCAGCATGCTCCTACTCGTTGTTAATTGGAGGATTTAAAAAGTCACATGCTGGGAAGTGCCTGCCTTCCTTCATTCCCATTACATGCTGATGCCTGTGACCAAGGGGCTGGAAGCCCCGAAACGCGTAAGGCACAGAAATCTACATTGCGTTTAAATAAATGCTGTTCTGCCTGAAAAATGAGCTGGTTCTGAGTGCACTTTCATTCCGGGGGTGCTTTGGTTTCAAAATTTCATGGCGGCAGTCCAGCCGCGAAAGTGCACCGTCCCTGAAGTCCGGGGGCCAAGGAGACAGATGAACTATTCAGCGTTTCCGTTTTGGATTGCCAGCTGGCCTTTGAAATGATGAACAACATTCACGCTACAAATTTGCCGAAATGATGTAATGGGACAGACCCTACTAAGGACAGAATTGCGAAGGAAGGCATTTACAAATTGAAAACAATCACGGACTTCATTTTCCAGCATGCTCCTACTTGTTGTTAATTGGAGGATTTAAAAAGTCACATGCTGGGAAGTGCCTGCCTTCCTTCATTCCCATTACATGCTGATGCCTGTGACCAAGGGGCTGGAAGCCCCGAAACGCGTAAGGCAAAGAAATCTACATTGCGTTTAAATAAATGCTGTTCTGCCTGAAAAATGAGCTGGTTCTGAGTGCACTTTCATACCGGGGGTGCTTTGGTTTCAAAATTTCATGGCGGCAGTCCAGCCGCGAAAGTGCACCGTCCCTGAAGTCTGGGGGCCAAGGAGACAGATGAACTATTCAGCGTTTCCGTTTTGGATTGCCAGCTGGCCTTTGAAATGATGAACAACATTCACGCTACAAATTTGCCGAAATGATGTAATGGGACAGACCCTACTAAGGACAGAATTGCGAAGGAAGGCATTTACAAATTGAAAACAATCACAGACTTCATTTTCCAGCATGCTCCTACTCGTTGTTAATTGGAGGATTTAAAAAGTCACATGCTGGGAAGTGCCTGCCTTCCTTCATTCCCATTACATGCTGATGCCTGTGACCAAGGGGCTGGAAGCCCCGAAACGCGTAAGGCAAAGAAATCTACATTGCGTTTAAATAAATGCTGTTCTGCCTGAAAAATGAGCTGGTTCTGAGTGCACTTTCATACCGGGGGTGCTTTGGTTTCAAAATTTCATGGCGGCAGTCCAGCCGCGAAAGTGCACAGTCCCTGAAGTCTGGGGGCCAAGGAGACAGATGAACTATTCAGCGTTTCCGTTTTGGATTGCCAGCTGGCCTTTGAAATGATGAACAACATTCACGCTACAAATTTGCCGAAATGATGTAATGGGACAGACCCTACTAAGGACAGAATTGCGAAGGAAGGCATTTACAAATTGAAAACAATCACGGACTTCATTTTCCAGCATGCTCCTACTCGTTGTTAATTGGAGGATTTAAAAAGTCACATGCTGGGAAGTGCCTGCCTTCCTTCATTCCCATTACATGCTGATGCCTGTGACCAAGGGGCTGGAAGCCCCGAAACGCGTTAGGCAAAGAAATCTACATTGTGTTTAAATAAATGCTGTTCTGCCTGAAAAATGAGCTGGTTCTGAGTGCACTTTCATAACGGGGGTGCTTTGGTTTCAAAAGTTCATGGCGGCAGTCCAGCCGCGAAAGTGCACCGTCCCTGAAGTCTGGGGGCCAAGGAGACAGATGAACTATTCAGCGTTTCCGTTTTGGATTGCCAGCTGGCCTTTGAAATGATGAACAACATTCACGCTACAAATTTGCCGAAATGATGTAATGGGACAGACCCTACTATGGACAGAATTGCGAAGGAAGGCATTTACAAATTGAAAACAATCACGGACTTCATTTTCCAGCATGCTCCTATTCGTTGTTAATTGGAGGATTTAAAAAGTCACATGCTGGGAAGTGCCTGCCTTCCTTCATTCCCATTACATGCTGATGCCTGTGACCAAGGGGCTGGAAGCCCCGAAACGCGTAAGGCAAAGAAATCTACATTGCGTTTAAATAAATGCTGTTCTGCCTGAAAAATGAGCTGGTTCTGAGTGCACTTTCATTCCGGGGGTGCTTTGGTTTCAAAATTTCATGGCGGCAGTCCAGCCGCGAAAGTGCACTGTCCCTGAAGTCCGGGGGCCAAGGAGACAGATGAACTATTCAGCGTTTCCGTTTTGGATTGCCAGCTGGCCTTTGAAATGATGAACAACATTCACGCTACAAATTTGCCGAAATGATGTAATGGGACAGACCCTACTAAGGACAGAATTGCGAAGGAAGGCATTTACAAATTGAAAACAATCACGGACTTCATTTTCCAGCATGCTCCTACTCGTTGTTAATTGGAGGATTTAAAAAGTCACATGCTGGGAAGTGCCTGCCTTCCTTCATTCCCATTACATGCTGATGCCTGTGACCAAGGGGCTGGAAGCCCCGAAACGCGTAAGGCAAAGAAATCTACTTTGCGTTTAAATAAATGCTGTTCTGCCTGAAAAATGAGCTGGTTCTGAGTGCACTTTCACACCGGGGGTGCTTTGGTTTCAAAATTTCATGGCGGCAGTCCAGCTGCGAAAGTGCACCGTCCCTGAAGTCTGGGGGCCAAGGAGACAGATGAACTATTCAGCGTTTCCGTTTTGGATTGCCAGCTGGCCTTTGAAATGATGAACAACATTCATGCTACAAATTTGCCGAAATGATGTAATGGGACAGACCCTACTAAGGACAGAATTGCGAAGGAAGGCATTTACAAATTGAAAACAATCACGGACTTCATTTTCCAGCATGCTCCTACTCGTTGTTAATTGGAGGATTTAAAAAGTCACATGCTGGGAAGTGCCTGCCTTCCTTCATTCCCATTACATGCTGATGCCTGTGACCAAGGGGCTGGAAGCCCCGAAACGCGTAAGGCAAAGAAATCTACATTGCGTTTAAATAAATGCTGTTCTGCCTGAAAAATGAGCTGCTTCTGAGTGCACTTTCATACCGGGGGTGCTTTGGTTTCAAAATTTCATGGCGGCAGTCCAGCCGCGAAAGTGCACCGTCCCTGAAGTCTGGGGGCCAAGGAGACAGATGAACTATTCAGCGTTTCCGTTTTGGATTGCCAGCTGGCCTTTGAAATGATGAACAACATTCACGCTACAAATTTGCCGAAATGATGTAATGGGACAGACCCTACTAAGGACAGAATTGCGAAGGAAGGCATTTACAAATTGAAAACAATCCTGGACTTCATTTTCCAGCATGCTCCTACTCGTTGTTAATTGGAGGATTTAAAAAGTCACATGCTGGGAAGTGCCTGCCTTCCTTCATTCCCATTACATGCTGATGCCTGTGACCAAGGGTCTGGAAGCCCCGAAACGCGTAAGGCAAAGAAATCTACATTGCGTTTAAATAAATGCTGTTCTGCCTGAAAAATGAGCTGGTTCTGAGTGCACTTTCATACCGGGGGTGCTTTGGTTTCAAAATTTCATGGCGGCAGTCCATCCGCGAAAGTGCACCGTCCCTGAAGTCTGGGGGCCAAGGAGACAGATGAACTATTCAGCGTTTCCGTTTTGGATTGCCAGCTGGCCTTTGAAATGATGAACAACATTCACGCTACAAATTTGCCGAAATGATGTAATGGGACAGACCCTACTAAGGAGAGAATTGCGAAGGAAGGCATTTACAAATTGAAAACAATCACGGACTTCATTTTCCAGCATGCTCCTACTCGTTGTTAATTGGAGGATTTAAAAAGTCACATGCTGGGAAGTGCCTGCCTTCCTTCATTCCCATTACATGCTGATGCCTGTGACCAAGGGGCTGGAAGCCCCGAAACGCGTAAGGCACAGAAATCTACATTGCGTTTAAATAAATGCTGTTCTGCCTGAAAAATGAGCTGGTTCTGAGTGCACTTTCATTCCGGGGGTGCTTTGGTTTCAAAATTTCATGGCGGCAGTCCAGCCGCGAAAGTGCACCGTCCCTGAAGTCCGGGGGCCAAGGAGACAGATGAACTATTCAGCGTTTCCGTTTTGGATTGCCAGCTGGCCTTTGAAATGATGAACAACATTCACGCTACAAATTTGCCGAAATGATGTAATGGGACAGACCCTACTAAGGACAGAATTGCGAAGGAAGGCATTTACAAATTGAAAACAATCCCGGACTTCATTTTCCAGCATGCTCCTACTCGTTGTTAATTGGAGGATTTAAAAAGTCACATGCTGGGAAGTGCCTGCCTTCCTTCATTCCCATTACATGCTGATGCCTGTGACCAAGGGGCTGGAAGCCCCGAAACGCGTAAGGCAAAGAAATCTACATTGCGTTTAAATAAATGCTGTTCTGCCTGAAAAATGAGCTGGTTCTGAGTGCACTTTCATACCGGGGGTGCTTTGGTTTCAAAATTTCATGGCGGCAGTCCATCCGCAAAAGTGCACCGTCCCTGAAGTCTGGGGGCCAAGGAGACAGATGAACTATTCAGCGTTTCCGTTTTGGATTGCCAGCTGGCCTTTGAAATGATGAACAACATTCACGCTACAAATTTGACGAAATGATGTAATGGGACAGACCCTACTAAGGAGAGAATTGCGAAGGAAGGCATTTACAAATTGAAAACAATCACAGACTTCATTTTCCAGCATGCTCCTACTCGTTGTTAATTGGAGGATTTAAAAAGTCACATGCTGGGAAGTGCCTGCCTTCCTTCATTCCCATTACATGCTGATGCCTGTGACCAAGGGGCTGGAAGCCCCGAAACGCGTAAGGCAAAGAAATCTACATTGCGTTTAAATAAATGCTGTTCTGCCTGAAAAATGAGCTGGTTCTGAGTGCACTTTCATTCCGGGGGTGCTTTGGTTTCAAAATTTCATGGCGGCAGTCCAGCCGCGAAAGTGCACCGTCCCTGAAGTCCGGGGGCCAAGGAGACAGATGAACTATTCAGCGTTTCCGTTTTGGATTGCCAGCTGGCCTTTGAAATGATGAACAACATTCACGCTACAAATTTGCCGAAATGATGTAATGGGACAGACCCTACTAAGGACAGAATTGCGAAGGAAGGCATTTACAAATTGAAAACAATCACGGACTTCATTTTCCAGCATGCTCCTACTCGTTGTTAATTGGAGGATTTAAAAAGTCACATGCTGGGAAGTGCCTGCCTTCCTTCATTCCCATTACATGCTGATGCCTGTGACCAAGGGGCTGGAAGCCCCGAAACGCGTAAGGCAAAGAAATCTACATTGCGTTTAAATAAATGCTGTTCTGCCTGAAAAATGAGCTGGTTCTGAGTGCACTTTCATACCGGGGGTGCTTTGGTTTCAAAATTTCATGGCGGCAGTCCATCCGCGAAAGTGCACCGTCCCTGAAGTCTGGGGGCCAAGGAGACAGATGAACTATTCAGCGTTTCCGTTTTGGATTGCCAGCTGGCCTTTGAAATGATGAACAACATTCACGCTACAAATTTGCCGAAATGATGCAATGGGACAGACCCTACTAAGGAGAGAATTGCAAAGGAAGGCATTTACAAATTGAAAACAATCACGGACTTCATTTTCCAGCATGCTCCTACTCGTTGTTAATTGGAGGATTTAAAAAGTCACATGCTGGGAAGTGCCTGCCTTCCTTCATTCCCATTACATGCTGATGCCTGTGACCAAGGGGCTGGAAGCCCCGAAACGCGTAAGGCACAGAAATCTACATTGCGTTTAAATAAATGCTGTTCTGCCTGAAAAATGAGCTGGTTCTGAGTGCACTTTCATTCCGGGGGTGCTTTGGTTTCAAAATTTCATGGCGGCAGTCCAGCCGCGAAAGTGCACCGTCCCTGAAGTCCGGGGGCCAAGGAGACAGATGAACTATTCAGCGTTTCCGTTTTGGATTGCCAGCTGGCCTTTGAAATGATGAACAACATTCACGCTACAAATTTGCCGAAATGATGTAATGGGACAGACCCTACTAAGGACAGAATTGCGAAGGAAGGCATTTACAAATTGAAAACAATCACGGACTTCATTTTCCAGCATGCTCCTACTCGTTGTTAATTGGAGGATTTAAAAAGTCACATGCTGGGAAGTGCCTGCCTTCCTTCATTCCCATTACATGCTGATGCCTGTGACCAAGGGGCTGGAAGCCCCGAAACGCGTAAGGCAAAGAAATCTACATTGCGTTTAAATAAATGCTGTTCTGCCTGAAAAATGAGCTGGTTCTGAGTGCACTTTCATACCGGGGGTGCTTTGGTTTCAAAATTTCATGGCGGCAGTCCAGCCGCGAAAGTGCACCGTCCCTGAAGTCTGGGGGCCAAGGAGACAGATGAACTATTCAGCGTTTCCGTTTTGGATTGCCAGCTGGCCTTTGAAATGATGAACAACATTCACGCTACAAATTTGCCGAAATGATGTAATGGGACACACCCTACTAAGGACAGAATTGCGAAGGAAGGCATTTACAAATTGAAAACAATCACGGACTTCATTTTCCAGCATGCTCCTACTTGTTGTTAATTGGAGGATTTAAAAAGTCACATGCTGGGAAGTGCCTGCCTTCCTTCATTCCCATTACATGCTGATGCCTGTGACCAAGGGGCTGGAAGCCCCGAAACGCGTAAGGCAAAGAAATCTACATTGCGTTTAAATAAATGCTGTTCTGCCTGAAAAATGAGCTGGTTCTGAGTGCACTTTCATACCGGGGGTGCTTTGGTTTCAAAATTTCATGGCGGCAGTCCAGCCGCGAAAGTGCACCGTCCCTGAAGTCTGGGGGCCAAGGAGACAGATGAACTATTCAGCGTTTCCGTTTTGGATTGCCAGCTGGCCTTTGAAATGATGAACAACATTCACGCTACAAATTTGCCGAAATGATGTAATGGGACAGACCCTACTAAGGACAGAATTGCGAAGGAAGGCATTTACAAATTGAAAACAATCACAGACTTCATTTTCCAGCATGCTCCTACTCGTTGTTAATTGGAGGATTTAAAAAGTCACATGCTGGGAAGTGCCTGCCTTCCTTCATTCCCATTACATGCTGATGCCTGTGACCAAGGGGCTGGAAGCCCCGAAACGCGTAAGGCAAAGAAATCTACATTGCGTTTAAATAAATGCTGTTCTGCCTGAAAAATGAGCTGGTTCTGAGTGCACTTTCATACCGGGGGTGCTTTGGTTTCAAAATTTCATGGCGGCAGTCCAGCCGCGAAAGTGCACAGTCCCTGAAGTCTGGGGGCCAAGGAGACAGATGAACTATTCAGCGTTTCCGTTTTGGATTGCCAGCTGGCCTTTGAAATGATGAACAACATTCACGCTACAAATTTGCCGAAATGATGTAATGGGACAGACCCTACTAAGGACAGAATTGCGAAGGAAGGCATTTACAAATTGAAAACAATCACGGACTTCATTTTCCAGCATGCTCCTACTCGTTGTTAATTGGAGGATTTAAAAAGTCACATGCTGGGAAGTGCCTGCCTTCCTTCATTCCCATTACATGCTGATGCCTGTGACCAAGGGGCTGGAAGCCCCGAAACGCGTTAGGCAAAGAAATCTACATTGCGTTTAAATAAATGCTGTTCTGCCTGAAAAATGAGCTGGTTCTGAGTGCACTTTCATAACGGGGGTGCTTTGGTTTCAAAAGTTCATGGCGGCAGTCCAGCCGCGAAAGTGCACCGTCCCTGAAGTCTGGGGGCCAAGGAGACAGATGAACTATTCAGCGTTTCCGTTTTGGATTGCCAGCTGGCCTTTGAAATGATGAACAACATTCACGCTACAAATTTGCCGAAATGATGTAATGGGACAGACCCTACTATGGACAGAATTGCGAAGGAAGGCATTTACAAATTGAAAACAATCACGGACTTCATTTTCCAGCATGCTCCTATTCGTTGTTAATTGGAGGATTTAAAAAGTCACATGCTGGGAAGTGCCTGCCTTCCTTCATTCCCATTACATGCTGATGCCTGTGACCAAGGGGCTGGAAGCCCCGAAACGCGTAAGGCAAAGAAATCTACATTGCGTTTAAATAAATGCTGTTCTGCCTGAAAAATGAGCTGGTTCTGAGTGCACTTTCATTCCGGGGGTGCTTTGGTTTCAAAATTTCATGGCGGCAGTCCAGCCGCGAAAGTGCACTGTCCCTGAAGTCCGGGGGCCAAGGAGACAGATGAACTATTCAGCGTTTCCGTTTTGGATTGCCAGCTGGCCTTTGAAATGATGAACAACATTCACGCTACAAATTTGCCGAAATGATGTAATGGGACAGACCCTACTAAGGACAGAATTGCGAAGGAAGGCATTTACAAATTGAAAACAATCACGGACTTCATTTTCCAGCATGCTCCTACTCGTTGTTAATTGGAGGATTTAAAAAGTCACATGCTGGGAAGTGCCTGCCTTCCTTCATTCCCATTACATGCTGATGCCTGTGACCAAGGGGCTGGAAGCCCCGAAACGCGTAAGGCAAAGAAATCTACTTTGCGTTTAAATAAATGCTGTTCTGCCTGAAAAATGAGCTGGTTCTGAGTGCACTTTCACACCGGGGGTGCTTTGGTTTCAAAATTTCATGGCGGCAGTCCAGCTGCGAAAGTGCACCGTCCCTGAAGTCTGGGGGCCAAGGAGACAGATGAACTATTCAGCGTTTCCGTTTTGGATTGCCAGCTGGCCTTTGAAATGATGAACAACATTCATGCTACAAATTTGCCGAAATGATGTAATGGGACAGACCCTACTAAGGACAGAATTGCGAAGGAAGGCATTTACAAATTGAAAACAATCACGGACTTCATTTTCCAGCATGCTCCTACTCGTTGTTAATTGGAGGATTTAAAAAGTCACATGCTGGGAAGTGCCTGCCTTCCTTCATTCCCATTACATGCTGATGCCTGTGACCAAGGGGCTGGAAGCCCCGAAACGCGTAAGGCAAAGAAATCTACATTGAGTTTAAATAAATGCTGTTCTGCCTGAAAAATGAGCTGCTTCTGAGTGCACTTTCATACCGGGGGTGCTTTGGTTTCAAAATTTCATGGCGGCAGTCCAGCCGCGAAAGTGCACCGTCCCTGAAGTCTGGGGGCCAAGGAGACAGATGAACTATTCAGCGTTTCCGTTTTGGATTGCCAGCTGGCCTTTGAAATGATGAACAACATTCACGCTACAAATTTGCCGAAATGATGTAATGGGACAGACCCTACTAAGGACAGAATTGCGAAGGAAGGCATTTACAAATTGAAAACAATCCTGGACTTCATTTTCCAGCATGCTCCTACTCGTTGTTAATTGGAGGATTTAAAAAGTCACATGCTGGGAAGTGCCTGCCTTCCTTCATTCCCATTACATGCTGATGCCTGTGACCAAGGGTCTGGAAGCCCCGAAACGCGTAAGGCAAAGAAATCTACATTGCGTTTAAATAAATGCTGTTCTGCCTGAAAAATGAGCTGGTTCTGAGTGCACTTTCATACCGGGGGTGCTTTGGTTTCAAAATTTCATGGCGGCAGTCCATCCGCGAAAGTGCACCGTCCCTGAAGTCTGGGGGCCAAGGAGACAGATGAACTATTCAGCGTTTCCGTTTTGGATTGCCAGCTGGCCTTTGAAATGATGAACAACATTCACGCTACAAATTTGCCGAAATGATGTAATGGGACAGACCCTACTAAGGAGAGAATTGCGAAGGAAGGCATTTACAAATTGAAAACAATCACGGACTTCATTTTCCAGCATGCTCCTACTCGTTGTTAATTGGAGGATTTAAAAAGTCACATGCTGGGAAGTGCCTGCCTTCCTTCATTCCCATTACATGCTGATGCCTGTGACCAAGGGGCTGGAAGCCCCGAAACGCGTAAGGCACAGAAATCTACATTGCTTTTAAATAAATGCTGTTCTGCCTGAAAAATGAGCTGGTTCTGAGTGCACTTTCATTCCGGGGGTGCTTTGGTTTCAAAATTTCATGGCGGCAGTCCAGCCGCGAAAGTGCACCGTCCCTGAAGTCCGGGGGCCAAGGAGACAGATGAACTATTCAGCGTTTCCGTTTTGGATTGCCAGCTGGCCTTTGAAATGATGAACAACATTCACGCTACAAATTTGCCGAAATGATGTAATGGGACAGACCCTACTAAGGACAGAATTGCGAAGGAAGGCATTTACAAATTGAAAACAATCCCGGACTTCATTTTCCAGCATGCTCCTACTCGTTGTTAATTGGAGGATTTAAAAAGTCACATGCTGGGAAGTGCCTGCCTTCCTTCATTCCCATTACATGCTGATGCCTGTGACCAAGGGGCTGGAAGCCCCGAAACGCGTAAGGCAAAGAAATCTACATTGCGTTTAAATAAATGCTGTTCTGCCTGAAAAATGAGCTGGTTCTGAGTGCACTTTCATACCGGGGGTGCTTTGGTTTCAAAATTTCATGGCGGCAGTCCATCCGCGAAAGTGCACCGTCCCTGAAGTCTGGGGGCCAAGGAGACAGATGAACTATTCAGCGTTTCCGTTTTGGATTGCCAGCTGGCCTTTGAAATGATGAACAACATTCACGCTACAAATTTGCCGAAATGATGTAATGGGACAGACCCTACTAAGGAGAGAATTGCGAAGGAAGGCATTTACAAATTGAAAACAATCACGGACTTCATTTTCCAGCATGCTCCTACTCGTTGTTAATTGGAGGATTTAAAAAGTCACATGCTGGGAAGTGCCTGCCTTCCTTCATTCCCATTACATGCTGATGCCTGTGACCAAGGGGCTGGAAGCCCCGAAACGCGTAAGGCAAAGAAATCTACATTGCGTTTAAATAAATGCTGTTCTGCCTGAAAAATGAGCTGGTTCTGAGTGCACTTTCATTCCGGGGGTGCTTTGGTTTCAAAATTTCATGGCGGCAGTCCAGCCGCGAAAGTGCACCGTCCCTGAAGTCCGGGGGCCAAGGAGACAGATGAACTATTCAGCGTTTCCGTTTTGGATTGCCAGCTGGCCTTTGAAATGATGAACAACATTCACGCTACAAATTTGCCGAAATGATGTAATGGGACAGACCCTACTAAGGACAGAATTGCGAAGGAAGGCATTTACAAATTGAAAACAATCACGGACTTCATTTTCCAGCATGCTCCTACTCGTTGTTAATTGGAGGATTTAAAAAGTCACATGCTGGGAAGTGCCTGCCTTCCTTCATTCGCATTACATGCTGATGCCTGTGACCAAGGGGCTTGAAGCCCCGAAACGCGTAAGGCAAAGAAATCTACATTGCGTTTAAATAAATGCTGTTCTGCCTGAAAAATGAGCTGGTTCTGAGTGCACTTTCATACCGGGGGTGCCTTGGTTTCAAAATTTCATGGCGGCAGTCCAGCCGCGAAAGTGCACCGTCCCTGAAGTCTGGGGGCCAAGGAGACAGATGAACTATTCAGCGTTTCCGTTTTGGATTGCCAGCTGGCCTTTGAAATGATGAACAACATTCACGCTACAAATTTGCCGAAATTATGTAATGGGACAGACCCTACTAAGGACAGAATTGCGAAGGAAGGCATTTACAAATTGAAAACAATCACAGACTTCATTTTCCAGCATGCTCCTACTCGTTGTTAATTGGAGGATTTAAAAAGTCACATGCTGGGAAGTGCCTGCCTTCCTTCATTCCCATTACATGCTGATGCCTGTGACCAAGGGGCTGGAAGCCCCGAAACGCGTAAGGCAAAGAAATCTACATTGCGTTTAAATAAATGCTGTTCTGCCTGAAAAATGAGCTGGTTCTGAGTGCACTTTCATACCGGGGGTGCTTTGGTTTCAAAATTTCATGGCGGCAGTCCAGCCGCGAAAGTGCACAGTCCCTGAAGTCTGGGGGCCAAGGAGACAGATGAACTATTCAGCGTTTCCGTTTTGGATTGCCAGCTGGCCTTTGAAATGATGAACAACATTCACGCTACAAATTTGCCGAAATGATGTAATGGGACAGACCCTACTAAGGACAGAATTGCGAAGGAAGGCATTTACAAATTGAAAACAATCACGGACTTCATTTTCCAGCATGCTCCTACTCGTTGTTAATTGGAGGATTTAAAAAGTCACATGCTGGGAAGTGCCTGCCTTCCTTCATTCCCATTACATGCTGATGCCTGTGACCAAGGGGCTGGAAGCCCCGAAACGCGTTAGGCAAAGAAATCTACATTGCGTTTAAATAAATGCTGTTCTGCCTGAAAAATGAGCTGGTTCTGAGTGCACTTTCATAACGGGGGTGCTTTGGTTTCAAAATTTCATGGCGGCAGTCCAGCCGCGAAAGTGCACCGTCCCTGAAGTCTGGGGGCCAAGGAGACAGATGAACTATTCAGCGTTTCCGTTTTGGATTGCCAGCTGGCCTTTGAAATGATGAACAACATTCACGCTACAAATTTGCCGAAAGGATGTAATGGGACAGACCCTACTATGGACAGAATTGCGAAGGAAGGCATTTACAAATTGAAAACAATCACGGACTTCATTTTCCAGCATGCTCCTATTCGTTGTTAATTGGAGGATTTAAAAAGTCACATGCTGGGAAGTGCCTGCCTTCCTTCATTCCCATTACATGCTGATGCCTGTGACCAAGGGGCTGGAAGCCCCGAAACGCGTAAGGCAAAGAAATCTACATTGCGTTTAAATAAATGCTGTTCTGCCTGAAAAATGAGCTGGTTCTGAGTGCACTTTCATACCGGGGGTGCTTTGGTTTCAAAATTTCATGGCGGCAGTCCATCCGCGAAAGTGCACCGTCCCTGAAGTCTGGGGGCCAAGGAGACAGATGAACTATTCAGCGTTTCCGTTTTGGATTGCCAGCTGGCCTTTGAAATGATGAACAACATTCACGCTACAAATTTGCCAAAATGATGTAATGGGACAGACCCTACTAAGGAGAGAATTGCGAAGGAAGGCATTTACAAATTGAAAACAATCACGGACTTCATTTTCCAGCATGCTCCTACTCGTTGTTAATTGGAGGATTTAAGAAGTCACATGCTGGGAAGTGCCTGCCTTCCTTCATTCCCATTACATGCTGATGCCTGTGACCAAGGGGCTGGAAGCCCCGAAACGCGTAAGGCACAGAAATCTACATTGCGTTTAAATAAATGCTGTTCTGCCTGAAAAATGAGCTGGTTCTGAGTGCACTTTCATTCCGGGGGTGCTTTGGTTTCAAAATTTCATGGCGGCAGTCCAGCCGCGAAAGTGCACCGTCCCTGAAGTCCGGGGGCCAAGGAGACAGATGAACTATTCAGCGTTTCCGTTTTGGATTGCCAGCTGGCCTTTGAAATGATGAACAACATTCACGCTACAAATTTGCCGAAATGATGTAATGGGACAGACCCTACTAAGGACAGAATTGCGAAGGAAGGCATTTACAAATTGAAAACAATCACGGACTTCATTTTCCAGCATGCTCCTACTCGTTGTTAATTGGAGGATTTAAAAAGTCACATGCTGGGAAGTGCCTGCCTTCCTTCATTCCCATTACATGCTGATGCCTGTGACCAAGGGGCTGGAAGCCCCGAAACGCGTAAGGCAAAGAAATCTACTTTGCGTTTAAATAAATGCTGTTCTGCCTGAAAAATGAGCTGGTTCTGAGTGCACTTTCATACCGGGGGTGCTTTGGTTTCAAAATTTCATGGCGGCAGTCCAGCCGCGAAAGTGCACCATCCCTGAAGTCTGGGGGCCAAGGAGACAGATGAACTATTCAGCGTTTCCGTTTTGGATTGCCAGCTGGCCTTTGAAATGATGAACAACATTCATGCTACAAATTTGCCGAAATGATGTAATGGGACAGACCCTACTAAGGACAGAATTGCGAAGGAAGGCATTTACAAATTGAAAACAATCACGGACTTCATTTTCCAGCATGCTCCTACTCGTTGTTAATTGGAGGATTTAAAAAGTCACATGCTGGGAAGTGCCTGCCTTCCTTCATTCCCATTACATGCTGATGCCTGTGACCAAGGGGCTGGAAGCCCCGAAACGCGTAAGGCAAAGAAATCTACATTGCGTTTAAATAAATGCTGTTCTGCCTGAAAAATGAGCTGCTTCTGAGTGCACTTTCATACCGGGGGTGCTTTGGTTTCAAAATTTCATGGCGGCAGTCCAGCCGCGAAAGTGCACCGTCCCTGAAGTCTGGGGGCCAAGGAGACAGATAAACTATTCAGCGTTTCCGTTTTGGATTGCCAGCTGGCCTTTGAAATGATGAACAACATTCACGCTACAAATTTGCCGAAATGATGTAATGGGACAGACCCTACTAAGGACAGAATTGCGAAGGAAGGCATTTACAAATTGAAAACAATCCCGGACTTCATTTTCCAGCATGCTCCTGCTCGTTGTTAATTGGAGGATTTAAAAAGTCACATGCTGGGAAGTGCCTGCCTTCCTTCATTCCCATTACATGCTGATGCCTGTGACCAAGGGTCTGGAAGCCCCGAAACGCGTAAGGCAAAGAAATCTACATTGCGTTTAAATAAATGCTGTTCTGCCTGAAAAATGAGCTGGTTCTGAGTGCACTTTCATACCGGGGGTGCTTTGGTTTCAAAATTTCATGGCGGCAGTCCATCCGCGAAAGTGCACCGTCCCTGAAGTCTGGGGGCCAAGGAGACAGATGAACTATTCAGCGTTTCCGTTTTGGATTGCCAGCTGGCCTTTGAAATGATGAACAACATTCACGCTACAAATTTGCCGGAATGATGTAATGGGACAGACCCTACTAAGGAGAGAATTGCGAAGGAAGGCACTTACAAATTGAAAACAATCACGGACTTCATTTTCCAGCATGCTCCTACTCGTTGTTAATTGGAGGATTTAAAAAGTCACATGCTGGGAAGTGCCTGCCTTCCTTCATTCCCATTACATGCTGATGCCTGTGACCAAGGGGCTGGAAGCCCGGAAACGCGTAAGGCACAGAAATCTACATTGCGTTTAAATAAATGCTGTTCTGCCTGAAAAATGAGCTGGTTCTGAGTGCACTTTCATTCCGGGGGTGCTTTGGTTTCAAAATTTCATGGCGGCAGTCCAGCCGCGAAAGTGCACCGTCCCTGAAGTCCGGGGGCCAAGGAGACAGATGAACTATTCAGCGTTTCCGTTTTGGATTGCCAGCTGGCCTTTGAAATGATGAACAACATTCACGCTACAAATTTGCCGAAATGATGTAATGGGACAGACCCTACTAAGGACAGAATTGCGAAGGAAGGCATTTACAAATTGAAAACAATCACGGACTTCATTTTCCAGCATGCTCCTACTCGTTGTTAATTGGAGGATTTAAAAAGTCACATGCTGGGAAGTGCCTGCCTTCCTTCATTCCCATTACATGCTGATGCCTGTGACCAAGGGGCTGGAAGCCCCGAAACGCGTAAGGCAAAGAAATCTACATTGCGTTTAAATAAATGCTGTTCTGCCTGAAAAATGAGCTGGTTCTGAGTGCACTTTCATACCGGGGGTGCTTTGGTTTCAAAATGTCATGGCGGCAGTCCAGCCGCGAAAGTGCACCGTCCCTTAAGTCTGGGGGCCAAGGAGACAGATGAACTATTCAGCGTTTCCGTTTTGGATTGCCAGCTGGCCTTTGAAATGATGAACAACATTCACGCTACAAATTTGCCGAAATGATGTAATGGGACAGACCCTACTAAGGACAGAATTGCGAAGGAAGGCATTTACAAATTGAAAACAATCACGGACTTCATTTTCCAGCATGCTCCTACTCGTTGTTAATTGGAGGATTTAAAAAGTCACATGCTGGGAAGTGCCTGCCTTCCTTCATTCCCATTACATGCTGATGCCTGTGACCAAGGGGCTGGAAGCCCCGAAACGCGTAAGGCAAAGAAATCTACATTGCGTTTAAATAAATGCTGTTCTGCCTGAAAAATTAGCTGCTTCTGAGTGCACTTTCATACCGGGGGTGCTTTGGTTTCAAAATTTCATGGCGGCAGTCCAGCCGCGAAAGTGCACCGTCCCTGAAGTCTGGGAGCCAAGGAGACAGATGAACTATTCAGCGTTTCCGTTTTGGATTGCCAGCTGGCCTTTGAAATGATGAACAACATTCACGCTACAAATTTGCCGAAATGATGTAATGGGACAGACCCTACTAAGGAGAGAATTGCGAAGGAAGGCATTTACAAATTGAAAACAATCACGGACTTCATTTTCCAGCATGCTCCTACTCGTTGTTAATTGGAGGATTTAAAAAGTCACATGCTGGGAAGTGCCTGCCTTCCTTCATTCCCATTACATGCTGATGCCTGTGACCAAGGGGCTGGAAGCCCCGAAACGCGCAAGGCACAGAAATCTACATTGCGTTTAAATAAATGCTGTTCTGCCTGAAAAATGAGCTGGTTCTGAGTGCACTTTCATTCCGGGGGTGCTTTGGTTTCAAAATTTCATGGCGGCAGTCCAGCCGCGAAAGTGCACCGTCCCTGAAGTCTGGGGGCCAAGGAGACAGATGAACTATTCAGCGTTTCCGTTTTGGATTGCCAGCTGGCCTTTGAAATGATGAACAACATTCACGCTACAAATTTGCCGAAATGATGTAATGGGACAGACCCTACTAAGGAGAGAATTGCGAAGGAAGGCATTTACAAATTGAAAACAATCCCGGACTTCATTTTCCAGCATGCTCCTACTCGTTGTTAATTGGAGGATTTAAAAAGTCACATGCTGGGAAGTGCCTGCCTTCCTTCATTCCCATTACATGCTGATGCCTGTGACCAAGGGGCTGGAAGCCCCGAAACGCGTAAGGCAAAGAAATCTACATTGCGTTTAAATAAATGCTGTTCTGCCTGAAAAATGAGCTGGTTCTGAGTGCACTTTCATACCGGGGGTGCTTTGGTTTCAAAATTTCATGGCGGCAGTCCATCCGCGAAAGTGCACCGTCCCTGAAGTCTGGGGGCCAAGGAGACAGATGAACTATTCAGCGTTTCCGTTTTGGATTGCCAGCTGGCCTTTGAAATGATGAACAACATTCACGCTACAAATTTGCCGAAATGATGTAATGGGACAGACCCTACTAAGGAGAGAATTGCGAAGGAAGGCATTTACAAATTGAAAACAATCACGGACTTCATTTTCCAGCATGCTCCTACTCGTTGTTAATTGGAGGATTTAAGAAGTCACATGCTGGGAAGTGCCTGCCTTCCTTCATTCCCATTACATGCTGATGCCTGTGACCAAGGGGCTGGAAGCCCCGAAACGCGTAAGGCACAGAAATCTACATTGCGTTTAAATAAATGCTGTTCTGCCTGAAAAATAAGCTGGTTCTGAGTGCACTTTCATTCCGGGGGTGCTTTGGTTTCAAAATTTCATGGCGGCAGTCCAGCCGCGAAAGTGCACCGTCCCTGAAGTCCGGGGGCCAAGGAGACAGATGAACTATTCAGCGTTTCCGTTTTGGATTGCCAGCTGGCCTTTGAAATGATGAACAACATTCACGCTACAAATTTGCCGAAATGATGTAATGGGACAGACCCTACTAAGGACAGAATTGCGAAGGAAGGCATTTACAAATTGAAAACAATCACGGACTTCATTTTCCAGCATGCTCCTACTCGTTGTTAATTGGAGGATTTAAAAAGTCACATGCTGGGAAGTGCCTGCCTTCCTTCATTCCCATTACATGCTGATGCCTGTGACCAAGGGGCTGGAAGCCCCGAAACGCGTAAGGCAAAGAAATCTACTTTGCGTTTAAATAAATGCTGTTCTGCCTGAAAAATGAGCTGGTTCTGAGTGCACTTTCATACCGGGGGTGCTTTGGTTTCAAAATTTCATGGCGGCAGTCCAGCCGCGAAAGTGCACCATCCCTGAAGTCTGGGGGCCAAGGAGACAGATGAACTATTCAGCGTTTCCGTTTTGGATTGCCAGCTGGCCTTTGAAATGATGAACAACATTCATGCTACAAATTTGCCGAAATGATGTAATGGGACAGACCCTACTAAGGACAGAATTGCGAAGGAAGGCATTTACAAATTGAAAACAATCACGGACTTCATTTTCCAGCATGCTCCTACTCGTTGTTAATTGGAGGATTTAAAAAGTCACATGCTGGGAAGTGCCTGCCTTCCTTCATTCCCATTACATGCTGATGCCTGTGACCAAGGGGCTGGAAGCCCCGAAACGCGTAAGGCAAAGAAATCTACATTGCGTTTAAATAAATGCTGTTCTGCCTGAAAAATGAGCTGCTTCTGAGTGCACTTTCATACCGGGGGTGCTTTGGTTTCAAAATTTCATGGCGGCAGTCCAGCCGCGAAAGTGCACCGTCCCTGAAGTCTGGGGGCCAAGGAGACAGATAAACTATTCAGCGTTTCCGTTTTGGATTGCCAGCTGGCCTTTGAAATGATGAACAACATTCACGCTACAAATTTGCCGAAATGATGTAATGGGACAGACCCTACTAAGGACAGAATTGCGAAGGAAGGCATTTACAAATTGAAAACAATCCCGGACTTCATTTTCCAGCATGCTCCTGCTCGTTGTTAATTGGAGGATTTAAAAAGTCACATGCTGGGAAGTGCCTGCCTTCCTTCATTCCCATTACATGCTGATGCCTGTGACCAAGGGTCTGGAAGCCCCGAAACGCGTAAGGCAAAGAAATCTACATTGCGTTTAAATAAATGCTGTTCTGCCTGAAAAATGAGCTGGTTCTGAGTGCACTTTCATACCGGGGGTGCTTTGGTTTCAAAATTTCATGGCGGCAGTCCATCCGCGAAAGTGCACCGTCCCTGAAGTCTGGGGGCCAAGGAGACAGATGAACTATTCAGCGTTTCCGTTTTGGATTGCCAGCTGGCCTTTGAAATGATGAACAACATTCACGCTACAAATTTGCCGGAATGATGTAATGGGACAGACCCTACTAAGGAGAGAATTGCGAAGGAAGGCACTTACAAATTGAAAACAATCACGGACTTCATTTTCCAGCATGCTCCTACTCGTTGTTAATTGGAGGATTTAAAAAGTCACATGCTGGGAAGTGCCTGCCTTCCTTCATTCCCATTACATGCTGATGCCTGTGACCAAGGGGCTGGAAGCCCCGAAACGCGTAAGGCACAGAAATCTACATTGCGTTTAAATAAATGCTGTTCTGCCTGAAAAATGAGCTGGTTCTGAGTGCACTTTCATTCCGGGGGTGCTTTGGTTTCAAAATTTCATGGCGGCAGTCCAGCCGCGAAAGTGCACCGTCCCTGAAGTCCGGGGGCCAAGGAGACAGATGAACTATTCAGCGTTTCCGTTTTGGATTGCCAGCTGGCCTTTGAAATGATGAACAACATTCACGCTACAAATTTGCCGAAATGATGTAATGGGACAGACCCTACTAAGGACAGAATTGCGAAGGAAGGCATTTACAAATTGAAAACAATCACAGACTTCATTTTCCAGCATGCTCCTACTCGTTGTTAATTGGAGGATTTAAAAAGTCACATGCTGGGAAGTGCCTGCCTTCCTTCATTCCCATTACATGCTGATGCCTGTGACCAAGGGGCTGGAAGCCCCGAAACGCGTAAGGCAAAGAAATCTACATTGCGTTTAAATAAATGCTGTTCTGCCTGAAAAATGAGCTGGTTCTGAGTGCACTTTCATACCGGGGGTGCTTTGGTTTCAAAATTTCATGGCGGCAGTCCAGCCGCGAAAGTGCACCGTCCCTTAAGTCTGGGGGCCAAGGAGACAGATGAACTATTCAGCGTTTCCGTTTTGGATTGCCAGCTGGCCTTTGAAATGATGAACAACATTCACGCTACAAATTTGCCGAAATGATGTAATGGGACAGACCCTACTAAGGACAGAATTGCGAAGGAAGGCATTTACAAATTGAAAACAATCACGGACTTCATTTTCCAGCATGCTCCTACTCGTTGTTAATTGGAGGATTTAAAAAGTCACATGCTGGGAAGTGCCTGCCTTCCTTCATTCCCATTACATGCTGATGCCTGTGACCAAGGGGCTGGAAGCCCCGAAACGCGTAAGGCAAAGAAATCTACATTGCGTTTAAATAAATGCTGTTCTGCCTGAAAAATTAGCTGCTTCTGAGTGCACTTTCATACCGGGGGTGCTTTGGTTTCAAAATTTCATGGCGGCAGTCCAGCCGCGAAAGTGCACCGTCCCTGAAGTCTGGGAGCCAAGGAGACAGATGAACTATTCAGCGTTTCCGTTTTGGATTGCCAGCTGGCCTTTGAAATGATGAACAACATTCACGCTACAAATTTGCCGAAATGATGTAATGGGACAGACCCTACTAAGGAGAGAATTGCGAAGGAAAGCATTTACAAATTGAAAACAATCACGGACTTCATTTTCCAGCATGCTCCTACTCGTTGTTAATTGGAGGATTTAAAAAGTCACATGCTGGGAAGTGCCTGCCTTCCTTCATTCCCATTACATGCTGATGCCTGTGACCAAGGGGCTGGAAGCCCCGAAACGCGCAAGGCACAGAAATCTACATTGCGTTTAAATAAATGCTGTTCTGCCTGAAAAATGAGCTGGTTCTGAGTGCACTTTCATTCCGGGGGTGCTTTGGTTTCAAAATTTCATGGCGGCAGTCCAGCCGCGAAAGTGCACCGTCCCTGAAGTCTGGGGGCCAAGGAGACAGATGAACTATTCAGCGTTTCCGTTTTGGATTGCCAGCTGGCCTTTGAAATGATGAACAACATTCACGCTACAAATTTGCCGAAATGATGTAATGGGACAGACCCTACTAAGGAGAGAATTGCGAAGGAAGGCATTTACAAATTGAAAACAATCCCGGACTTCATTTTCCAGCATGCTCCTACTCGTTGTTAATTGGAGGATTTAAAAAGTCACATGCTGGGAAGTGCCTGCCTTCCTTCATTCCCATTACATGCTGATGCCTGTGACCAAGGGGCTGGAAGCCCCGAAACACGTAAGGCACAGAAATCTACATTGCGTTTAAATAAATGCTGTTCTGCCTGAAAAATGAGATGGTTCTGAGTGCACTTTCATTCCGGGGGTGCTTTGGTTTCAAAATTTCATGGCGGCAGTCCAGCCGCGAAAGTGCACCGTCCCTGAAGTCCGGGGGCCAAGGAGACAGATGAACTATTCAGCGTTTCCGTTTTGGATTGCCAGCTGGCCTTTGAAATGATGAACAACATTCACGCTACAAATTTGCCGAAATGATGTAATGGGACAGACCCTACTAAGGACAGAATTGCGAAGGAAGGCATTTACAAATTGAAAACAATCACGGACTTCATTTTCCAGCATGCTCCTACTCGTTGTTAATTGGAGGATTTAAAAAGTCACATGCTGGGAAGTGCCTGCCTTCCTTCATTCCCATTACATGCTGATGCCTGTGACCAAGGGGCTGGAAGCCCCGAAAAGCGTAAGGCAAAGAAATCTACATTGCGTTTAAATAAATGCTGTTCTGCCTGAAAAATTAGCTGGTTCTGAGTGCACTTTCATACCGGGGGTGGTTTGGTTTCAAAATTTCATGGCGGCAGTCCAGCCGCGAAAGTGCACCGTCCCTGAAGTCTGGGGGCCAAGGAGACAGATGAACTATTCAGCGTTTCCGTTTTGGATTGCCAGCTGGCCTTTGAAATGATGAACAACATTCACGCTACAAATTTGCCGAAATGATGTAATGGGACAGACCCTACTAAGGACAGAATTGCGAAGGAAGGCATTTACAAATTGAAAACAATCACGGACTTCATTTTCCAGCATGCTCCTACTCTTTGTTCATTGGAGGATTTAAAAAGTCACATGCTGGGAAGTGCCTGCCTTCCTTCATTCCCATTACATGCTGATGCCTGTGACCAAGGGGCTGGAAGCCCCGAAACGCGTTAGGCAAAGAAATCTACATTGCGTTTAAATAAATGCTGTTCTGCCTGAAAAATGAGCTGGTTCTGAGTGCACTTTCATACCGGGGGTGCTTTGGTTTCAAAATTTCATGGCGGCAGTCCATCCGCGAAAGTGCACCGTCCCTGAAGTCTGGGGGCCAAGGAGACAGATGAACTATTCAGCGTTTCCGTTTTGGATTGCCAGCTGGCCTTTGAAATGATGAACAACATTCACGCTACAAATTTGCCGAAATGATGCAATGGGACAGACCCTACTAAGGAGAGAATTGCAAAGGAAGGCATTTACAAATTGAAAACAATCACGGACTTCATTTTCCAGCATGCTCCTACTCGTTGTTAATTGGAGGATTTAAAAAGTCACATGCTGGGAAGTGCCTGCCTTCCTTCATTCCCATTACATGCTGATGCCTGTGACCAAGGGGCTGGAAGCCCCGAAACGCGTAAGGCACAGAAATCTACATTGCGTTTAAATAAATGCTGTTCTGCCTGAAAAATGAGCTGGTTCTGAGTGCACTTTCATTCCGGGGGTGCTTTGGTTTCAAAATTTCATGGCGGCAGTCCAGCCGCGAAAGTGCACCGTCCCTGAAGTCCGGGGGCCAAGGAGACAGATGAACTATTCAGCGTTTCCGTTTTGGATTGCCAGCTGGCCTTTGAAATGATGAACAACATTCACGCTACAAATTTGCCGAAATGATGTAATGGGACAGACCCTACTAAGGACAGAATTGCGAAGGAAGGCATTTACAAATTGAAAACAATCACGGACTTCATTTTCCAGCATGCTCCTACTTGTTGTTAATTGGAGGATTTAAAAAGTCACATGCTGGGAAGTGCCTGCCTTCCTTCATTCCCATTACATGCTGATGCCTGTGACCAAGGGGCTGGAAGCCCCGAAACGCGTAAGGCAAAGAAATCTACATTGCGTTTAAATAAATGCTGTTCTGCCTGAAAAATGAGCTGGTTCTGAGTGCACTTTCATACCGGGGGTGCTTTGGTTTCAAAATTTCATGGCGGCAGTCCAGCCGCGAAAGTGCACCGTCCCTGAAGTCTGGGGGCCAAGGAGACAGATGAACTATTCAGCGTTTCCGTTTTGGATTGCCAGCTGGCCTTTGAAATGATGAACAACATTCATGCTACAAATTTGCCGAAATGATGTAATGGGACAGACCCTACTAAGGACAGAATTGCGAAGGAAGGCATTTACAAATTGAAAACAATCACAGACTTCATTTTCCAGCATGCTCCTACTCGTTGTTAATTGGAGGATTTAAAAAGTCACATGCTGGGAAGTGCCTGCCTTCCTTCATTCCCATTACATGCTGATGCCTGTGACCAAGGGGCTGGAAGCCCCGAAACGCGTAAGGCAAAGAAATCTACATTGCGTTTAAATAAATGCTGTTCTGCCTGAAAAATGAGCTGGTTCTGAGTGCACTTTCATACCGGGGGTGCTTTGGTTTCAAAATTTCATGGCGGCAGTCCAGCCGCGAAAGTGCACAGTCCCTGAAGTCTGGGGGCCAAGGAGACAGATGAACTATTCAGCGTTTCCGTTTTGGATTGCCAGCTGGCCTTTGAAATGATGAACAACATTCACGCTACAAATTTGCCGAAATGATGTAATGGGACAGACCCTACTAAGGACAGAATTGCGAAGGAAGGCATTTACAAATTGAAAACAATCACGGACTTCATTTTCCAGCATGCTCCTACTCGTTGTTAATTGGAGGATTTAAAAAGTCACATGCTGGGAAGTGCCTGCCTTCCTTCATTCCCATTACATGCTGATGCCTGTGACCAAGGGGCTGGAAGCCCCGAAACGCGTTAGGCAAAGAAATCTACATTGTGTTTAAATAAATGCTGTTCTGCCTGAAAAATGAGCTGGTTCTGAGTGCACTTTCATAACGGGGGTGCTTTGGTTTCAAAAGTTCATGGCGGCAGTCCAGCCGCGAAAGTGCACCGTCCCTGAAGTCTGGGGGCCAAGGAGACAGATGAACTATTCAGCGTTTCCGTTTTGGATTGCCAGCTGGCCTTTGAAATGATGAACAACATTCACGCTACAAATTTGCCGAAATGATGTAATGGGACAGACCCTACTATGGACAGAATTGCGAAGGAAGGCATTTACAAATTGAAAACAATCACGGACTTCATTTTCCAGCATGCTCCTATTCGTTGTTAATTGGAGGATTTAAAAAGTCACATGCTGGGAAGTGCCTGCCTTCCTTCATTCCCATTACATGCTGATGCCTGTGACCAAGGGGCTGGAAGCCCCGAAACGCGTAAGGCAAAGAAATCTACATTGCGTTTAAATAAATGCTGTTCTGCCTGAAAAATGAGCTGGTTCTGAGTGCACTTTCATTCCGGGGGTGCTTTGGTTTCAAAATTTCATGGCGGCAGTCCAGCCGCGAAAGTGCACTGTCCCTGAAGTCCGGGGGCCAAGGAGACAGATGAACTATTCAGCGTTTCCGTTTTGGATTGCCAGCTGGCCTTTGAAATGATGAACAACATTCACGCTACAAATTTGCCGAAATGATGTAATGGGACAGACCCTACTAAGGACAGAATTGCGAAGGAAGGCATTTACAAATTGAAAACAATCACGGACTTCATTTTCCAGCATGCTCCTACTCGTTGTTAATTGGAGGATTTAAAAAGTCACATGCTGGGAAGTGCCTGCCTTCCTTCATTCCCATTACATGCTGATGCCTGTGACCAAGGGGCTGGAAGCCCCGAAACGCGTAAGGCAAAGAAATCTACTTTGCGTTTAAATAAATGCTGTTCTGCCTGAAAAATGAGCTGGTTCTGAGTGCACTTTCACACCGGGGGTGCTTTGGTTTCAAAATTTCATGGCGGCAGTCCAGCTGCGAAAGTGCACCGTCCCTGAAGTCTGGGGGCCAAGGAGACAGATGAACTATTCAGCGTTTCCGTTTTGGATTGCCAGCTGGCCTTTGAAATGATGAACAACATTCATGCTACAAATTTGCCGAAATGATGTAATGGGACAGACCCTACTAAGGACAGAATTGCGAAGGAAGGCATTTACAAATTGAAAACAATCACGGACTTCATTTTCCAGCATGCTCCTACTCGTTGTTAATTGGAGGATTTAAAAAGTCACATGCTGGGAAGTGCCTGCCTTCCTTCATTCCCATTACATGCTGATGCCTGTGACCAAGGGGCTGGAAGCCCCGAAACGCGTAAGGCAAAGAAATCTACATTGCGTTTAAATAAATGCTGTTCTGCCTGAAAAATGAGCTGCTTCTGAGTGCACTTTCATACCGGGGGTGCTTTGGTTTCAAAATTTCATGGCGGCAGTCCAGCCGCGAAAGTGCACCGTCCCTGAAGTCTGGGGGCCAAGGAGACAGATGAACTATTCAGCGTTTCCGTTTTGGATTGCCAGCTGGCCTTTGAAATGATGAACAACATTCACGCTACAAATTTGCCGAAATGATGTAATGGGACAGACCCTACTAAGGACAGAATTGCGAAGGAAGGCATTTACAAATTGAAAACAATCCTGGACTTCATTTTCCAGCATGCTCCTACTCGTTGTTAATTGGAGGATTTAAAAAGTCACATGCTGGGAAGTGCCTGCCTTCCTTCATTCCCATTACATGCTGATGCCTGTGACCAAGGGTCTGGAAGCCCCGAAACGCGTAAGGCAAAGAAATCTACATTGCGTTTAAATAAATGCTGTTCTGCCTGAAAAATGAGCTGGTTCTGAGTGCACTTTCATACCGGGGGTGCTTTGGTTTCAAAATTTCATGGCGGCAGTCCATCCGCGAAAGTGCACCGTCCCTGAAGTCTGGGGGCCAAGGAGACAGATGAACTATTCAGCGTTTCCGTTTTGGATTGCCAGCTGGCCTTTGAAATGATGAACAACATTCACGCTACAAATTTGCCGAAATGATGTAATGGGACAGACCCTACTAAGGAGAGAATTGCGAAGGAAGGCATTTACAAATTGAAAACAATCACGGACTTCATTTTCCAGCATGCTCCTACTCGTTGTTAATTGGAGGATTTAAAAAGTCACATGCTGGGAAGTGCCTGCCTTCCTTCATTCCCATTACATGCTGATGCCTGTGACCAAGGGGCTGGAAGCCCCGAAACGCGTAAGGCACAGAAATCTACATTGCGTTTAAATAAATGCTGTTCTGCCTGAAAAATGAGCTGGTTCTGAGTGCACTTTCATTCCGGGGGTGCTTTGGTTTCAAAATTTCATGGCGGCAGTCCAGCCGCGAAAGTGCACCGTCCCTGAAGTCCGGGGGCCAAGGAGACAGATGAACTATTCAGCGTTTCCGTTTTGGATTGCCAGCTGGCCTTTGAAATGATGAACAACATTCACGCTACAAATTTGCCGAAATGATGTAATGGGACAGACCCTACTAAGGACAGAATTGCGAAGGAAGGCATTTACAAATTGAAAACAATCCCGGACTTCATTTTCCAGCATGCTCCTACTCGTTGTTAATTGGAGGATTTAAAAAGTCACATGCTGGGAAGTGCCTGCCTTCCTTCATTCCCATTACATGCTGATGCCTGTGACCAAGGGGCTGGAAGCCCCGAAACGCGTAAGGCAAAGAAATCTACATTGCGTTTAAATAAATGCTGTTCTGCCTGAAAAATGAGCTGGTTCTGAGTGCACTTTCATACCGGGGGTGCTTTGGTTTCAAAATTTCATGGCGGCAGTCCATCCGCAAAAGTGCACCGTCCCTGAAGTCTGGGGGCCAAGGAGACAGATGAACTATTCAGCGTTTCCGTTTTGGATTGCCAGCTGGCCTTTGAAATGATGAACAACATTCACGCTACAAATTTGCCGAAATGATGTAATGGGACAGACCCTACTAAGGAGAGAATTGCGAAGGAAGGCATTTACAAATTGAAAACAATCACGGACTTCATTTTCCAGCATGCTCCTACTCGTTGTTAATTGGAGGATTTAAAAAGTCACATGCTGGGAAGTGCCTGCCTTCCTTCATTCCCATTACATGCTGATGCCTGTGACCAAGGGGCTGGAAGCCCCGAAACGCGTAAGGCAAAGAAATCTACATTGCGTTTAAATAAATGCTGTTCTGCCTGAAAAATGAGCTGGTTCTGAGTGCACTTTCATTCCGGGGGTGCTTTGGTTTCAAAATTTCATGGCGGCAGTCCAGCCGCGAAAGTGCACCGTCCCTGAAGTCCGGGGGCCAAGGAGACAGATGAACTATTCAGCGTTTCCGTTTTGGATTGCCAGCTGGCCTTTGAAATGATGAACAACATTCACGCTACAAATTTGCCGAAATGATGTAATGGGACAGACCCTACTAAGGACAGAATTGCGAAGGAAGGCATTTACAAATTGAAAACAATCACGGACTTCATTTTCCAGCATGCTCCTACTCGTTGTTAATTGGAGGATTTAAAAAGTCACATGCTGGGAAGTGCCTGCCTTCCTTCATTCCCATTACATGCTGATGCCTGTGACCAAGGGGCTGGAAGCCCCGAAACGCGTAAGGCAAAGAAATCTACATTGCGTTTAAATAAATGCTGTTCTGCCTGAAAAATGAGCTGGTTCTGAGTGCACTTTCATACCGGGGGTGCTTTGGTTTCAAAATGTCATGGCGGCAGTCCAGCCGCGAAAGTGCACCGTCCCTTAAGTCTGGGGGCCAAGGAGACAGATGAACTATTCAGCGTTTCCGTTTTGGATTGCCAGCTGGCCTTTGAAATGATGAACAACATTCACGCTACAAATTTGCCGAAATGATGTAATGGGACAGACCCTACTAAGGACAGAATTGCGAAGGAAGGCATTTACAAATTGAAAACAATCACGGACTTCATTTTCCAGCATGCTCCTACTCGTTGTTAATTGGAGGATTTAAAAAGTCACATGCTGGGAAGTGCCTGCCTTCCTTCATTCCCATTACATGCTGATGCCTGTGACCAAGGGGCTGGAAGCCCCGAAACGCGTAAGGCAAAGAAATCTACATTGCGTTTAAATAAATGCTGTTCTGCCTGAAAAATTAGCTGCTTCTGAGTGCACTTTCATACCGGGGGTGCTTTGGTTTCAAAATTTCATGGCGGCAGTCCAGCCGCGAAAGTGCACCGTCCCTGAAGTCTGGGAGCCAAGGAGACAGATGAACTATTCAGCGTTTCCGTTTTGGATTGCCAGCTGGCCTTTGAAATGATGAACAACATTCACGCTACAAATTTGCCGAAATGATGTAATGGGACAGACCCTACTAAGGAGAGAATTGCGAAGGAAGGCATTTACAAATTGAAAACAATCACGGACTTCATTTTCCAGCATGCTCCTACTCGTTGTTAATTGGAGGATTTAAAAAGTCACATGCTGGGAAGTGCCTGCCTTCCTTCATTCCCATTACATGCTGATGCCTGTGACCAAGGGGCTGGAAGCCCCGAAACGCACAAGGCACAGAAATCTACATTGCGTTTAAATAAATGCTGTTCTGCCTGAAAAATGAGCTTGTTCTGAGTGCACTTTCATTCCGGGGGTGCTTTGGTTTCAAAATTTCATGGCGGCAGTCCAGCCGCGAAAGTGCACCGTCCCTGAAGTCTGGGGGCCAAGGAGACAGATGAACTATTCAGCGTTTCCGTTTTGGATTGCCAGCTGGCCTTTGAAATGATGAACAACATTCACGCTACAAATTTGCCGAAATGATGTAATGGGACAGACCCTACTAAGGAGAGAATTGCGAAGGAAGGCATTTACAAATTGAAAACAATCCCGGACTTCATTTTCCAGCATGCTCCTACTCGTTGTTAATTGGAGGATTTAAAAAGTCACATGCTGGGAAGTGCCTGCCTTCCTTCATTCCCATTACATGCTGATGCCTGTGACCAAGGGGCTGGAAGCCCCGAAACACGTAAGGCACAGAAATCTACATTGCGTTTAAATAAATGCTGTTCTGCCTGAAAAATGAGATGGTTCTGAGTGCACTTTCATTCCGGGGGTGCTTTGGTTTCAAAATTTCATGGCGGCAGTCCAGCCGCGAAAGTGCACCGTCCCTGAAGTCCGGGGGCCAAGGAGACAGATGAACTATTCAGCGTTTCCGTTTTGGATTGCCAGCTGGCCTTTGAAATGATGAACAACATTCACGCTACAAATTTGCCGAAATGATGTAATGGGACAGACCCTACTAAGGACAGAATTGCGAAGGAAGGCATTTACAAATTGAAAACAATCACGGACTTCATTTTCCAGCATGCTCCTACTCGTTGTTAATTGGAGGATTTAAAAAGTCACATGCTGGGAAGTGCCTGCCTTCCTTCATTCCCATTACATGCTGATGCCTGTGACCAAGGGGCTGGAAGCCCCGAAAAGCGTAAGGCAAAGAAATCTACATTGCGTTTAAATAAATGCTGTTCTGCCTGAAAAATTAGCTGGTTCTGAGTGCACTTTCATACCGGGGGTGGTTTGGTTTCAAAATTTCATGGCGGCAGTCCAGCCGCGAAAGTGCACCGTCCCTGAAGTCTGGGGGCCAAGGAGACAGATGAACTATTCAGCGTTTCCGTTTTGGATTGCCAGCTGGCCTTTGAAATGATGAACAACATTCACGCTACAAATTTGCCGAAATGATGTAATGGGACAGACCCTACTAAGGACAGAATTGCGAAGGAAGGCATTTACAAATTGAAAACAATCACGGACTTCATTTTCCAGCATGCTCCTACTCTTTGTTCATTGGAGGATTTAAAAAGTCACATGCTGGGAAGTGCCTGCCTTCCTTCATTCCCATTACATGCTGATGCCTGTGACCAAGGGGCTGGAAGCCCCGAAACGCGTTAGGCAAAGAAATCTACATTGCGTTTAAATAAATGCTGTTCTGCCTGAAAAATGAGCTGGTTCTGAGTGCACTTTCATACCGGGGGTGCTTTGGTTTCAAAATTTCATGGCGGCAGTCCATCCGCGAAAGTGCACCGTCCCTGAAGTCTGGGGGCCAAGGAGACAGATGAACTATTCAGCGTTTCCGTTTTGGATTGCCAGCTGGCCTTTGAAATGATGAACAACATTCACGCTACAAATTTGCCGAAATGATGCAATGGGACAGACCCTACTAAGGAGAGAATTGCAAAGGAAGGCATTTACAAATTGAAAACAATCACGGACTTCATTTTCCAGCATGCTCCTACTCGTTGTTAATTGGAGGATTTAAAAAGTCACATGCTGGGAAGTGCCTGCCTTCCTTCATTCCCATTACATGCTGATGCCTGTGACCAAGGGGCTGGAAGCCCCGAAACGCGTAAGGCACAGAAATCTACATTGCGTTTAAATAAATGCTGTTCTGCCTGAAAAATGAGCTGGTTCTGAGTGCACTTTCATTCCGGGGGTGCTTTGGTTTCAAAATTTCATGGCGGCAGTCCAGCCGCGAAAGTGCACCGTCCCTGAAGTCCGGGGGCCAAGGAGACAGATGAACTATTCAGCGTTTCCGTTTTGGATTGCCAGCTGGCCTTTGAAATGATGAACAACATTCACGCTACAAATTTGCCGAAATGATGTAATGGGACAGACCCTACTAAGGACAGAATTGCGAAGGAAGGCATTTACAAATTGAAAACAATCACGGACTTCATTTTCCAGCATGCTCCTACTCGTTGTTAATTGGAGGATTTAAAAAGTCACATGCTGGGAAGTGCCTGCCTTCCTTCATTCCCATTACATGCTGATGCCTGTGACCAAGGGGCTGGAAGCCCCGAAACGCGTAAGGCAAAGAAATCTACATTGCGTTTAAATAAATGCTGTTCTGCCTGAAAAATGAGCTGGTTCTGAGTGCACTTTCATACCGGGGGTGCTTTGGTTTCAAAATTTCATGGCGGCAGTCCAGCCGCGAAAGTGCACCGTCCCTGAAGTCTGGGGGCCAAGGAGACAGATGAACTATTCAGCGTTTCCGTTTTGGATTGCCAGCTGGCCTTTGAAATGATGAACAACATTCACGCTACAAATTTGCCGAAATGATGTAATGGGACACACCCTACTAAGGACAGAATTGCGAAGGAAGGCATTTACAAATTGAAAACAATCACGGACTTCATTTTCCAGCATGCTCCTACTTGTTGTTAATTGGAGGATTTAAAAAGTCACATGCTGGGAAGTGCCTGCCTTCCTTCATTCCCATTACATGCTGATGCCTGTGACCAAGGGGCTGGAAGCCCCGAAACGCGTAAGGCAAAGAAATCTACATTGCGTTTAAATAAATGCTGTTCTGCCTGAAAAATGAGCTGGTTCTGAGTGCACTTTCATACCGGGGGTGCTTTGGTTTCAAAATTTCATGGCGGCAGTCCAGCCGCGAAAGTGCACCGTCCCTGAAGTCTGGGGGCCAAGGAGACAGATGAACTATTCAGCGTTTCCGTTTTGGATTGCCAGCTGGCCTTTGAAATGATGAACAACATTCACGCTACAAATTTGCCGAAATGATGTAATGGGACAGACCCTACTAAGGACAGAATTGCGAAGGAAGGCATTTACAAATTGAAAACAATCACAGACTTCATTTTCCAGCATGCTCCTACTCGTTGTTAATTGGAGGATTTAAAAAGTCACATGCTGGGAAGTGCCTGCCTTCCTTCATTCCCATTACATGCTGATGCCTGTGACCAAGGGGCTGGAAGCCCCGAAACGCGTAAGGCAAAGAAATCTACATTGCGTTTAAATAAATGCTGTTCTGCCTGAAAAATGAGCTGGTTCTGAGTGCACTTTCATACCGGGGGTGCTTTGGTTTCAAAATTTCATGGCGGCAGTCCAGCCGCGAAAGTGCACAGTCCCTGAAGTCTGGGGGCCAAGGAGACAGATGAACTATTCAGCGTTTCCGTTTTGGATTGCCAGCTGGCCTTTGAAATGATGAACAACATTCACGCTACAAATTTGCCGAAATGATGTAATGGGACAGACCCTACTAAGGACAGAATTGCGAAGGAAGGCATTTACAAATTGAAAACAATCACGGACTTCATTTTCCAGCATGCTCCTACTCGTTGTTAATTGGAGGATTTAAAAAGTCACATGCTGGGAAGTGCCTGCCTTCCTTCATTCCCATTACATGCTGATGCCTGTGACCAAGGGGCTGGAAGCCCCGAAACGCGTTAGGCAAAGAAATCTACATTGCGTTTAAATAAATGCTGTTCTGCCTGAAAAATGAGCTGGTTCTGAGTGCACTTTCATAACGGGGGTGCTTTGGTTTCAAAAGTTCATGGCGGCAGTCCAGCCGCGAAAGTGCACCGTCCCTGAAGTCTGGGGGCCAAGGAGACAGATGAACTATTCAGCGTTTCCGTTTTGGATTGCCAGCTGGCCTTTGAAATGATGAACAACATTCACGCTACAAATTTGCCGAAATGATGTAATGGGACAGACCCTACTATGGACAGAATTGCGAAGGAAGGCATTTACAAATTGAAAACAATCACGGACTTCATTTTCCAGCATGCTCCTATTCGTTGTTAATTGGAGGATTTAAAAAGTCACATGCTGGGAAGTGCCTGCCTTCCTTCATTCCCATTACATGCTGATGCCTGTGACCAAGGGGCTGGAAGCCCCGAAACGCGTAAGGCAAAGAAATCTACATTGCGTTTAAATAAATGCTGTTCTGCCTGAAAAATGAGCTGGTTCTGAGTGCACTTTCATTCCGGGGGTGCTTTGGTTTCAAAATTTCATGGCGGCAGTCCAGCCGCGAAAGTGCACTGTCCCTGAAGTCCGGGGGCCAAGGAGACAGATGAACTATTCAGCGTTTCCGTTTTGGATTGCCAGCTGGCCTTTGAAATGATGAACAACATTCACGCTACAAATTTGCCGAAATGATGTAATGGGACAGACCCTACTAAGGACAGAATTGCGAAGGAAGGCATTTACAAATTGAAAACAATCACGGACTTCATTTTCCAGCATGCTCCTACTCGTTGTTAATTGGAGGATTTAAAAAGTCACATGCTGGGAAGTGCCTGCCTTCCTTCATTCCCATTACATGCTGATGCCTGTGACCAAGGGGCTGGAAGCCCCGAAACGCGTAAGGCAAAGAAATCTACTTTGCGTTTAAATAAATGCTGTTCTGCCTGAAAAATGAGCTGGTTCTGAGTGCACTTTCACACCGGGGGTGCTTTGGTTTCAAAATTTCATGGCGGCAGTCCAGCTGCGAAAGTGCACCGTCCCTGAAGTCTGGGGGCCAAGGAGACAGATGAACTATTCAGCGTTTCCGTTTTGGATTGCCAGCTGGCCTTTGAAATGATGAACAACATTCATGCTACAAATTTGCCGAAATGATGTAATGGGACAGACCCTACTAAGGACAGAATTGCGAAGGAAGGCATTTACAAATTGAAAACAATCACGGACTTCATTTTCCAGCATGCTCCTACTCGTTGTTAATTGGAGGATTTAAAAAGTCACATGCTGGGAAGTGCCTGCCTTCCTTCATTCCCATTACATGCTGATGCCTGTGACCAAGGGGCTGGAAGCCCCGAAACGCGTAAGGCAAAGAAATCTACATTGAGTTTAAATAAATGCTGTTCTGCCTGAAAAATGAGCTGCTTCTGAGTGCACTTTCATACCGGGGGTGCTTTGGTTTCAAAATTTCATGGCGGCAGTCCAGCCGCGAAAGTGCACCGTCCCTGAAGTCTGGGGGCCAAGGAGACAGATGAACTATTCAGCGTTTCCGTTTTGGATTGCCAGCTGGCCTTTGAAATGATGAACAACATTCACGCTACAAATTTGCCGAAATGATGTAATGGGACAGACCCTACTAAGGACAGAATTGCGAAGGAAGGCATTTACAAATTGAAAACAATCCTGGACTTCATTTTCCAGCATGCTCCTACTCGTTGTTAATTGGAGGATTTAAAAAGTCACATGCTGGGAAGTGCCTGCCTTCCTTCATTCCCATTACATGCTGATGCCTGTGACCAAGGGTCTGGAAGCCCCGAAACGCGTAAGGCAAAGAAATCTACATTGCGTTTAAATAAATGCTGTTCTGCCTGAAAAATGAGCTGGTTCTGAGTGCACTTTCATACCGGGGGTGCTTTGGTTTCAAAATTTCATGGCGGCAGTCCATCCGCGAAAGTGCACCGTCCCTGAAGTCTGGGGGCCAAGGAGACAGATGAACTATTCAGCGTTTCCGTTTTGGATTGCCAGCTGGCCTTTGAAATGATGAACAACATTCACGCTACAAATTTGCCGAAATGATGTAATGGGACAGACCCTACTAAGGAGAGAATTGCGAAGGAAGGCATTTACAAATTGAAAACAATCACGGACTTCATTTTCCAGCATGCTCCTACTCGTTGTTAATTGGAGGATTTAAAAAGTCACATGCTGGGAAGTGCCTGCCTTCCTTCATTCCCATTACATGCTGATGCCTGTGACCAAGGGGCTGGAAGCCCCGAAACCCGTAAGGCACAGAAATCTACATTGCTTTTAAATAAATGCTGTTCTGCCTGAAAAATGAGCTGGTTCTGAGTGCACTTTCATTCCGGGGGTGCTTTGGTTTCAAAATTTCATGGCGGCAGTCCAGCCGCGAAAGTGCACCGTCCCTGAAGTCCGGGGGCCAAGGAGACAGATGAACTATTCAGCGTTTCCGTTTTGGATTGCCAGCTGGCCTTTGAAATGATGAACAACATTCACGCTACAAATTTGCCGAAATGATGTAATGGGACAGACCCTACTAAGGACAGAATTGCGAAGGAAGGCATTTACAAATTGAAAACAATCCCGGACTTCATTTTCCAGCATGCTCCTACTCGTTGTTAATTGGAGGATTTAAAAAGTCACATGCTGGGAAGTGCCTGCCTTCCTTCATTCCCATTACATGCTGATGCCTGTGACCAAGGGGCTGGAAGCCCCGAAACGCGTAAGGCAAAGAAATCTACATTGCGTTTAAATAAATGCTGTTCTGCCTGAAAAATGAGCTGGTTCTGAGTGCACTTTCATACCGGGGGTGCTTTGGTTTCAAAATTTCATGGCGGCAGTCCATCCGCGAAAGTGCACCGTCCCTGAAGTCTGGGGGCCAAGGAGACAGATGAACTATTCAGCGTTTCCGTTTTGGATTGCCAGCTGGCCTTTGAAATGATGAACAACATTCACGCTACAAATTTGCCGAAATGATGTAATGGGACAGACCCTACTAAGGAGAGAATTGCGAAGGAAGGCATTTACAAATTGAAAACAATCACGGACTTCATTTTCCAGCATGCTCCTACTCGTTGTTAATTGGAGGATTTAAAAAGTCACATGCTGGGAAGTGCCTGCCTTCCTTCATTCCCATTACATGCTGATGCCTGTGACCAAGGGGCTGGAAGCCCCGAAACGCGTAAGGCAAAGAAATCTACATTGCGTTTAAATAAATGCTGTTCTGCCTGAAAAATGAGCTGGTTCTGAGTGCACTTTCATTCCGGGGGTGCTTTGGTTTCAAAATTTCATGGCGGCAGTCCAGCCGCGAAAGTGCACCGTCCCTGAAGTCCGGGGGCCAAGGAGACAGATGAACTATTCAGCGTTTCCGTTTTGGATTGCCAGCTGGCCTTTGAAATGATGAACAACATTCACGCTACAAATTTGCCGAAATGATGTAATGGGACAGACCCTACTAAGGACAGAATTGCGAAGGAAGGCATTTACAAATTGAAAACAATCACGGACTTCATTTTCCAGCATGCTCCTACTCGTTGTTAATTGGAGGATTTAAAAAGTCACATGCTGGGAAGTGCCTGCCTTCCTTCATTCCCATTACATGCTGATGCCTGTGACCAAGGGGCTGGAAGCCCCGAAACGCGTAAGGCAAAGAAATCTACATTGCGTTTAAATAAATGCTGTTCTGCCTGAAAAATGAGCTGGTTCTGAGTGCACTTTCATACCGGGGGTGCTTTAGTTTCAAAATTTCATGGCGGCAGTCCAGCCGCGAAAGTGCACCGTCCCTGAAGTCTGGGGGCCAAGGAGACAGATGAACTATTCAGCGTTTCCGTTTTGGATTGCCAGCTGGCCTTTGAAATGATGAACAACATTCACGCTACAAATTTGCCGAAATGATGTAATGGGACAGACCCTACTAAGGACAGAATTGCGAAGGAAGGCATTTACAAATTGAAAACAATCACGGACTTCATTTTCCAGCATGCTCCTACTCTTTGTTAATTGGAGGATTTAAAAAGTCACATGCTGGGAAGTGCCTGCCTTCCTTCATTCCCATTACATGCTGATGCCTGTGACCAAGGGGCTGGAAGCCCCGAAACGCGTTAGGCAAAGAAATCTACATTGCGTTTAAATAAATGCTGTTCTGCCTGAAAAATGAGCTGGTTCTGAGTGCACTTTCATACCGGGGGTGCTTTGGTTTCAAAATTTCATGGCGGCAGTCCATCCGCGAAAGTGCACCGTCCCTGAAGTCTGGGGGCCAAGGAGACAGATGAACTATTCAGCGTTTCCGTTTTGGATTGCCAGCTGGCCTTTGAAATGATGAACAACATTCACGCTACAAATTTGCCGAAATGATGTAATGGGACAGACCCTACTAAGGAGAGAATTGCGAAGGAAGGCATTTACAAATTGAAAACAATCACGGACTTCATTTTCCAGCATGCTCCTACTCGTTGTTAATTGGAGGATTTAAAAAGTCACATGCTGGGAAGTGCCTGCCTTCCTTCATTCCCATTACATGCTGATGCCTGTGACCAAGGGGCTGGAAGCCCCGAAACGCGTAAGGCACAGAAATCTACATTGCGTTTAAATAAATGCTGTTCTGCCTGAAAAATGAGCTGGTTCTGAGTGCACTTTCATTCCGGGGGTGCTTTGGTTTCAAAATTTCATGGCGGCAGTCCAGCTGCGAAAGTGCACCGTCCCTGAAGTCCGGGGGCCAAGGAGACAGATGAACTATTCAGCGTTTCCGTTTTGGATTGCCAGCTGGCCTTTGAAATGATGAACAACATTCACGCTACAAATTTGCCGAAATGATGTAATGGGACAGACCCTACTAAGGACAGAATTGCGAAGGAAGGCATTTACAAATTGAAAACAATCACGGACTTCATTTTCCAGCATGCTCCTACTCGTTGTTAATTGGAGGATTTAAAAAGTCACATGCTGGGAAGTGCCTGCCTTCCTTCATTCCCATTACATGCTGATGCCTGTGACCAAGGGGCTGGAAGCCCCGAAACGCGTAAGGCAAAGAAATCTACATTGCGTTTAAATAAATGCTGTTCTGCCTGAAAAATGAGCTGGTTCTGAGTGCACTTTCATTCCGGGGGTGCTTTGGTTTCAAAATTTCATGGCGGCAGTCCAGCCGCGAAAGTGCACTGTCCCTGAAGTCCGGGGGCCAAGGAGACAGATGAACTATTCAGCGTTTCCGTTTTGGATTGCCAGCTGGCCTTTGAAATGATGAACAACATTCACGCTACAAATTTGCCGAAATGATGTAATGGGACAGACCCTACTAAGGACAGAATTGCGAAGGAAGGCATTTACAAATTGAAAACAATCACGGACTTCATTTTCCAGCATGCTCCTACTCGTTGTTAATTGGAGGATTTAAAAAGTCACATGCTGGGAAGTGCCTGCCTTCCTTCATTCCCATTACATGCTGATGCCTGTGACCAAGGGGCTGGAAGCCCCGAAACGCGTAAGGCAAAGAAATCTACTTTGCGTTTAAATAAATGCTGTTCTGCCTGAAAAATGAGCTGGTTCTGAGTGCACTTTCATACCGGGGGTGCTTTGGTTTCAAAATTTCATGGCGGCAGTCCAGCTGCGAAAGTGCACCGTCCCTGAAGTCTGGGGGCCAAGGAGACAGATGAACTATTCAGCGTTTCCGTTTTGGATTGCCAGCTGGCCTTTGAAATGATGAACAACATTCATGCTACAAATTTGCCGAAATGATGTAATGGGACAGACCCTACTAAGGACAGAATTGCGAAGGAAGGCATTTACAAATTGAAAACAATCACGGACTTCATTTTCCAGCATGCTCCTACTCGTTGTTAATTGGAGGATTTAAAAAGTCACATGCTGGGAAGTGCCTGCCTTCCTTCATTCCCATTACATGCTGATGCCTGTGACCAAGGGGCTGGAAGCCCCGAAACGCGTAAGGCAAAGAAATCTACATTGCGTTTAAATAAATGCTGTTCTGCCTGAAAAATGAGCTGCTTCTGAGTGCACTTTCATACCGGGGGTGCTTTGGTTTCAAAATTTCATGGCGGCAGTCCAGCCGCGAAAGTGCACCGTCCCTGAAGTCTGGGGGCCAAGGAGACAGATGAACTATTCAGCGTTTCCGTTTTGGATTGCCAGCTGGCCTTTGAAATGATGAACAACATTCACGCTACAAATTTGCCGAAATGATGTAATGGGACAGACCCTACTAAGGACAGAATTGCGAAGGAAGGCATTTACAAATTGAAAACAATCCTGGACTTCATTTTCCAGCATGCTCCTACTCGTTGTTAATTGGAGGATTTAAAAAGTCACATGCTGGGAAGTGCCTGCCTTCCTTCATTCCCATTACATGCTGATGCCTGTGACCAAGGGTCTGGAAGCCCCGAAACGCGTAAGGCAAAGAAATCTACATTGCGTTTAAATAAATGCTGTTCTGCCTGAAAAATGAGCTGGTTCTGAGTGCACTTTCATACCGGGGGTGCTTTGGTTTCAAAATTTCATGGCGGCAGTCCATCCGCGAAAGTGCATCGTCCCTGAAGTCTGGGGGCCAAGGAGACAGATGAACTATTCAGCGTTTCCGTTTTGGATTGCCAGCTGGCCTTTGAAATGATGAACAACATTCACGCTACAAATTTGCCGAAATGATGTAATGGGACAGACCCTACTAAGGAGAGAATTGCGAAGGAAGGCATTTACAAATTGAAAACAATCACGGACTTCATTTTCCAGCATGCTCCTACTCGTTGTTAATTGGAGGATTTAAAAAGTCACATGCTGGGAAGTGCCTGCCTTCCTTCATTCCCATTACATGCTGATGCCTGTGACCAAGGGGCTGGAAGCCCCGAAACGCGTAAGGCACAGAAATCTACATTGCGTTTAAATAAATGCTGTTCTGCCTGAAAAATGAGCTGGTTCTGAGTGCACTTTCATTCCGGGGGTGCTTTGGTTTCAAAATTTCATGGCGGCAGTCCAGCCGCGAAAGTGCACCGTCCCTGAAGTCCGGGGGCCAAGGAGACAGATGAACTATTCAGCGTTTCCGTTTTGGATTGCCAGCTGGCCTTTGAAATGATGAACAACATTCACGCTACAAATTTGCCGAAATGATGTAATGGGACAGACCCTACTAAGGACAGAATTGCGAAGGAAGGCATTTACAAATTGAAAACAATCCCGGACTTCATTTTCCAGCATGCTCCTACTCGTTGTTAATTGGAGGATTTAAAAAGTCACATGCTGGGAAGTGCCTGCCTTCCTTCATTCCCATTACATGCTGATGCCTGTGACCAAGGGGCTGGAAGCCCCGAAACGCGTAAGGCAAAGAAATCTACATTGCGTTTAAATAAATGCTGTTCTGCCTGAAAAATGAGCTGGTTCTGAGTGCACTTTCATACCGGGGGTGCTTTGGTTTCAAAATTTCATGGCGGCAGTCCATCCGCGAAAGTGCACCGTCCCTGAAGTCTGGGGGCCAAGGAGACAGATGAACTATTCAGCGTTTCCGTTTTGGATTGCCAGCTGGCCTTTGAAATGATGAACAACATTCACGCTACAAATTTGCCGAAATGATGTAATGGGACAGACCCTACTAAGGAGAGAATTGCGAAGGAAGGCATTTACAAATTGAAAACAATCACGGACTTCATTTTCCAGCATGCTCCTACTCGTTGTTAATTGGAGGATTTAAAAAGTCACATGCTGGGAAGTGCCTGCCTTCCTTCATTCCCATTACATGCTGATGCCTGTGACCAAGGGGCTGGAAGCCCCAAAACGCGTAAGGCAAAGAAATCTACATTGCGTTTAAATAAATGCTGTTCTGCCTGAAAAATGAGCTGGTTCTGAGTGCACTTTCATTCCGGGGGTGCTTTGGTTTCAAAATTTCATGGCGGCAGTCCAGCCGCGAAAGTGCACCGTCCCTGAAGTCCGGGGGCCAAGGAGACAGATGAACTATTCAGCGTTTCCGTTTTGGATTGCCAGCTGGCCTTTGAAATGATGAACAACATTCACGCTACAAATTTGCCGAAATGATGTAATGGGACAGACCCTACTAAGGACAGAATTGCGAAGGAAGGCATTTACAAATTGAAAACAATCACGGACTTCATTTTCCAGCATGCTCCTACTCGTTGTTAATTGGAGGATTTAAAAAGTCACATGCTGGGAAGTGCCTGCCTTCCTTCATTCCCATTACATGCTGATGCCTGTGACCAAGGGGCTGGAAGCCCCGAAACGCGTAAGGCAAAGAAATCTACATTGCGTTTAAATAAATGCTGTTCTGCCTGAAAAATGAGCTGGTTCTGAGTGCACTTTCATACCGGGGGTGCTTTAGTTTCAAAATTTCATGGCGGCAGTCCAGCCGCGAAAGTGCACCGTCCCTGAAGTCTGGGGGCCAAGGAGACAGATGAACTATTCAGCGTTTCCGTTTTGGATTGCCAGCTGGCCTTTGAAATGATGAACAACATTCACGCTACAAATTTGCCGAAATGATGTAATGGGACAGACCCTACTAAGGACAGAATTGCGAAGGAAGGCATTTACAAATTGAAAACAATCACGGACTTCATTTTCCAGCATGCTCCTACTCTTTGTTAATTGGAGGATTTAAAAAGTCACATGCTGGGAAGTGCCTGCCTTCCTTCATTCCCATTACATGCTGATGCCTGTGACCAAGGGGCTGGAAGCCCCGAAACGCGTTAGGCAAAGAAATCTACATTGCGTTTAAATAAATGCTGTTCTGCCTGAAAAATGAGCTGGTTCTGAGTGCACTTTCATACCGGGGGTGCTTTGGTTTCAAAATTTCATGGCGGCAGTCCATCCGCGAAAGTGCACCGTCCCTGAAGTCTGGGGGCCAAGGAGACAGATGAACTATTCAGCGTTTCCGTTTTGGATTGCCAGCTGGCCTTTGAAATGATGAACAACATTCACGCTACAAATTTGCCGAAATGATGTAATGGGACAGACCCTACTAAGGAGAGAATTGCGAAGGAAGGCATTTACAAATTGAAAACAATCACGGACTTCATTTTCCAGCATGCTCCTACTCGTTGTTAATTGGAGGATTTAAAAAGTCACATGCTGGGAAGTGCCTGCCTTCCTTCATTCCCATTACATGCTGATGCCTGTGACCAAGGGGCTGGAAGCCCCGAAACGCGTAAGGCACAGAAATCTACATTGCGTTTAAATAAATGCTGTTCTGCCTGAAAAATGAGCTGGTTCTGAGTGCACTTTCATTCCGGGGGTGCTTTGGTTTCAAAATTTCATGGCGGCAGTCCAGCTGCGAAAGTGCACCGTCCCTGAAGTCCGGGGGCCAAGGAGACAGATGAACTATTCAGCGTTTCCGTTTTGGATTGCCAGCTGGCCTTTGAAATGATGAACAACATTCACGCTACAAATTTGCCGAAATGATGTAATGGGACAGACCCTACTAAGGACAGAATTGCGAAGGAAGGCATTTACAAATTGAAAACAATCACGGACTTCATTTTCCAGCATGCTCCTACTCGTTGTTAATTGGAGGATTTAAAAAGTCACATGCTGGGAAGTGCCTGCCTTCCTTCATTCCCATTACATGCTGATGCCTGTGACCAAGGGGCTGGAAGCCCCGAAACGCGTAAGGCAAAGAAATCTACATTGCGTTTAAATAAATGCTGTTCTGCCTGAAAAATGAGCTGGTTCTGAGTGCACTTTCATACCGGGGGTGCTTTGGTTTCAAAATTTCATGGCGGCAGTCCAGCCGCGAAAGTGCACCGTCCCTGAAGTCTGGGGGCCAAGGAGACAGATGAACTATTCAGCGTTTCCGTTTTGGATTGCCAGCTGGCCTTTGAAATGATGAACAACATTCACGCTACAAATTTGCCGAAATGATGTAATGGGACACACCCTACTAAGGACAGAATTGCGAAGGAAGGCATTTACAAATTGAAAACAATCACGGACTTCATTTTCCAGCATGCTCCTACTCGTTGTTAATTGGAGGATTTAAAAAGTCACATGCTGGGAAGTGCCTGCCTTCCTTCATTCGCATTACATGCTGATGCCTGTGACCAAGGGGCTTGAAGCCCCGAAACGCGTAAGGCAAAGAAATCTACATTGCGTTTAAATAAATGCTGTTCTGCCTGAAAAATGAGCTGGTTCTGAGTGCACTTTCATACCGGGGGTGCTTTGGTTTCAAAATTTCATGGCGGCAGTCCAGCCGCGAAAGTGCACCGTCCCTGAAGTCTGGGGGCCAAGGAGACAGATGAACTATTCAGCGTTTCCGTTTTGGATTGCCAGCTGGCCTTTGAAATGATGAACAACATTCACGCTACAAATTTGCCGAAATGATGTAATGGGACAGACCCTACTAAGGACAGAATTGCGAAGGAAGGCATTTACAAATTGAAAACAATCACAGACTTCATTTTCCAGCATGCTCCTACTCGTTGTTAATTGGAGGATTTAAAAAGTCACATGCTGGGAAGTGCCTGCCTTCCTTCATTCCCATTACATGCTGATGCCTGTGACCAAGGGGCTGGAAGCCCCGAAACGCGTAAGGCAAAGAAATCTACATTGCGTTTAAATAAATGCTGTTCTGCCTGAAAAATGAGCTGGTTCTGAGTGCACTTTCATACCGGGGGTGCTTTGGTTTCAAAATTTCATGGCGGCAGACCAGCCGCGAAAGTGCACAGTCCCTGAAGTCTGGGGGCCAAGGAGACAGATGAACTATTCAGCGTTTCCGTTTTGGATTGCCAGCTGGCCTTTGAAATGATGAACAACATTCACGCTACAAATTTGCCGAAATGATGTAATGGGACAGACCCTACTAAGGACAGAATTGCGAAGGAAGGCATTTACAAATTGAAAACAATCACGGACTTCATTTTCCAGCATGCTCCTACTCGTTGTTAATTGGAGGATTTAAAAAGTCACATGCTGGGAAGTGCCTGCCTTCCTTCATTCCCATTACATGCTGATGCCTGTGACCAAGGGGCTGGAAGCCCCGAAACGCGTTAGGCAAAGAAATCTACATTGCGTTTAAATAAATGCTGTTCTGCCTGAAAAATGAGCTGGTTCTGAGTGCACTTTCATAACGGGGGTGCTTTGGTTTCAAAATTTCATGGCGGCAGTCCAGCCGCGAAAGTGCACCGTCCCTGAAGTCTGGGGGCCAAGGAGACAGATAAACTATTCAGCGTTTCCGTTTTGGATTGCCAGCTGGCCTTTGAAATGATGAACAACATTCACGCTACAAATTTGCCGAAATGATGTAATGGGACAGACCCTACTAAGGACAGAATTGCGAAGGAAGGCATTTACAAATTGAAAACAATCCCGGACTTCATTTTCCAGCATGCTCCTGCTCGTTGTTAATTGGAGGATTTAAAAAGTCACATGCTGGGAAGTGCCTGCCTTCCTTCATTCCCATTACATGCTGATGCCTCTGACCAAGGGTCTGGAAGCCCCGAAACGCGTAAGGCAAAGAAATCTACATTGCGTTTAAATAAATGCTGTTCTGCCTGAAAAATGAGCTGGTTCTGAGTGCACTTTCATACCGGGGGTGCTTTGGTTTCAAAATTTCATGGCGGCAGTCCATCCGCGAAAGTGCACCGTCCCTGAAGTCTGGGGGCCAAGGAGACAGATGAACTATTCAGCGTTTCCGTTTTGGATTGCCAGCTGGCCTTTGAAATGATGAACAACATTCACGCTACAAATTTGCCGGAATGATGTAATGGGACAGACCCTACTAAGGAGAGAATTGCGAAGGAAGGCATTTACAAATTGAAAACAATCACGGACTTCATTTTCCAGCATGCTCCTACTCGTTGTTAATTGGAGGATTTAAAAAGTCACATGCTGGGAAGTGCCTGCCTTCCTTCATTCCCATTACATGCTGATGCCTGTGACCAAGGGGCTGGAAGCCCCGAAACGCGTAAGGCACAGAAATCTACATTGCGTTTAAATAAATGCTGTTCTGCCTGAAAAATGAGCTGGTTCTGAGTGCACTTTCATTCCGGGGGTGCTTTGGTTTAAAAATTTCATGGCGGCAGTCCAGCCGCGAAAGTGCACCGTCCCTGAAGTCCGGGGGCCAAGGAGACAGATGAACTATTCAGCGTTTCCGTTTTGGATTGCCAGCTGGCCTTTGAAATGATGAACAACATTCACGCTACAAATTTGCCGAAATGATGTAATGGGACAGACCCTACTAAGGACAGAATTGCGAAGGAAGGCATTTACAAATTGAAAACAATCACGGACTTCATTTTCCAGCATGCTCCTACTCGTTGTTAATTGGAGGATTTAAAAAGTCACATGCTGGGAAGTGCCTGCCTTCCTTCATTCCCATTACATGCTGATGCCTGTGACCAAGGGGCTGGAAGCCCCGAAACGCGTAAGGCAAAGAAATCTACATTGCGTTTAAATAAATGCTGTTCTGCCTGAAAAATGAGCTGGTTCTGAGTGCACTTTCATACCGGGGGTGCTTTGGTTTCAAAATTTCATGGCGGCAGTCCAGCCGCGAAAGTGCACCGTCCCTTAAGTCTGGGGGCCAAGGAGACAGATGAACTATTCAGCGTTTCCGTTTTGGATTGCCAGCTGGCCTTTGAAATGATGAACAACATTCACGCTACAAATTTGCCGAAATGATGTAATGGGACAGACCCTACTAAGGACAGAATTGCGAAGGAAGGCATTTACAAATTGAAAACAATCACGGACTTCATTTTCCAGCATGCTCCTACTCGTTGTTAATTGGAGGATTTAAAAAGTCACATGCTGGGAAGTGCCTGCCTTCCTTCATTCCCATTACATGCTGATGCCTGTGACCAAGGGGCTGGAAGCCCCGAAACGCGTAAGGCAAAGAAATCTACATTGCGTTTAAATAAATGCTGTTCTGCCTGAAAAATTAGCTGCTTCTGAGTGCACTTTCATACCGGGGGTGCTTTGGTTTCAAAATTTCATGGCGGCAGTCCAGCCGCGAAAGTGCACCGTCCCTGAAGTCTGGGAGCCAAGGAGACAGATGAACTATTCAGCGTTTCCGTTTTGGATTGCCAGCTGGCCTTTGAAATGATGAACAACATTCACGCTACAAATTTGCCGAAATGATGTAATGGGACAGACCCTACTAAGGACAGAATTGCGAAGGAAGGCATTTACAAATTGAAAACAATCACGGACTTCATTTTCCAGCATGCTCCTACTCTTTGTTAATTGGAGGATTTAAAAAGTCACATGCTGGGAAGTGCCTGCCTTCCTTCATTCCCATTACATGCTGATGCCTGTGACCAAGGGGCTGGAAGCCCCGAAACGCGTAAGGCAAAGAAATCTACATTTCGTTTAAATAAATGCTGATCTGCCTGAAAAATGAGCTGGTTCTGAGTGCACTTTCATACCGGGGGTGCTTTGGTTTCAAAATTTCATGGCGGCAGTCCAGCCGCGAAAGTGCACCGTCCCTGAAGTCTGGTGGCCAAGGAGACAGATGAACTATTCAGCGTTTCCGTTTTGGATTGCCAGCTGGCCTTTGAAATGATGAACAACATTCACGCTACAAATTTGCCGAAATGATGTAATGGGACAGACCCTACTAAGGACAGAATTGCGAAGGAAGGCATTTACAAATTGAAAACAATCACGGACTTCATTTTCCAGCATGCTCCTACTCGTTGTTAATTGGAGGATTTAAAAAGTCACATGCTGGGAAGTGCCTGCCTTCCTTCATTCCCATTACATGCTGATGCCTGTGACCAAGGGGCTGGAAGCCCCGAAACGCGTAAGGCAAAGAAATATACATTGCGTTTAAATAAATGCTGTTCTGCCTGAATAATGAGCTGGTTCTGAGTGCACTTTCATACCGGGGGTGCTTTGGTTTCAAAATTTCATGGCGGCAGTCCAGCCGCGAAAGTGCACCGTCCCTGAAGTCTGGGGGCCAAGGAGATAGATGAACTATTCAGCGTTTCCGTTTTGGATTGCCAGCTAGCCTTTGAAATGATGAACAACATTCACGCTACAAATTTGCCGAAATTATGTAATGGGACATACCCTACTAAGGACAGAATTGCGAAGGAAGGCATTTACAAATTGAAAACAAACACGGACTTCATTTTCCAGCATGCTCCTACTCGTTGTTAATTGGAGGATTTAAAAAGTCACATGCTGGGAAGTGCCTGCCTTCCTTCATTCCCATTACATGCTGATGCCTGTGACCAAGGGGCTGGAAGCCCCGAAACGCATAAGGCAAAGAAATCTACATTGCGTTTAAATAAATGCTGTTCTGCCTGAAAAATGAGCTGGTTCTGAGTGCACTTTCATACCGGGGGTGCTTTGGTTTCAAAATTTCATGGCGGCAGTCCAGCCGCAAAAGTGCACCGTCCCTGAAGTCTGGGGGCTAAGGAGACAGATGAACTAATCAGCGTTTCCGTTTTGGATTGCCAGCTGGATTTGAAATGATGAACAACATTCACGCTACAAATTTGCCGAAATGATGTAATGGGACAGACCCTACTAAGGACAGAATTGCGAAGGAAGGCATTTACAAATTGAAAACAATCACGGACTTCATTTTCCAGCATGCTCCTACTCGTTGTTAATTGGAGGATTTAAAAAGTCACATGCTGGGAAGTGCCTGCCTTCCTTCATTCCCATTACATGCTGATGCCTGTGACCAAGGGGCTGGAAGCCCCGAAACGCGTAAGGCAAAGAAATCTACATTGCGTTTAAATAAATGCTGTTCTGCCTGAAAAATGAGCTGGTTCTGAGTGCACTTTCATACCGGGGGTGCTTTGGTTTCAAAATTTCATGGCGGCAGTCCAGCCGCGAAAGTGCACCGTCCCTGAAGTCTGGGGGCCAAGGAGACAGATGAACTATTCAGCGTTTCCGTTTTGGATTGCCAGCTGGCCTTTGAAATGATGAACAACATTCACGCTACAAATTTGCCGAAATGATGTAATGGGACAGACCCTACTAAGGACAGAATTGCGAAGGAAGGCATTTACAAATTGAAAACAATCACGGACTTCATTTTCCAGCATGCTCCTACTCGTTGTTAATTGGAGGATTTAAAAAGTCACATGCTGGGAAGTGCCTGCCTTCCTTCATTCCCATTACATGCTGATGCCTGTGACCAAGGGGCTGGAAGCCCCGAAACGCATAAGGCAAAGAAATCTACATTGCGTTTAAATAAATGCTGTTCTGCCTGAATAATGAGCTGGTTCTGAGTGCACTTTCATAACGGGGGTGCTTTGGTTTCAAAATTTCATGGCGGCAGTCCAGCCGCGAAAGTGCACCGTCCCTGAAGTCTGGGGGCCAAGGAGACAGATGAACTATTCAGCGTTTCCGTTTTGGATTGCCAGCTGGCCTTTGAAATGATGAACAACATTCACGCTACAAATTTGCCGAAATGATGTAATGGGACACACCCTACTAAGGACAGAATTGCGAAGGAAGGCATTTACAAATTGAAAACAATCACGGACTTCATTTTCCAGCATGCTCCTACTCTTTGTTAATTGGAGGATTTAAAAAGTCACATGCTGGGAAGTGCCTGCCTTCCTTCATTCCCATTACATGCTGATGCCTGTGACCAAGGGGCTGGAAGCCCCGAAACGCGTAAGGCAAAGAAATCTACATTGCGTTTAAATAAATGCTGTTCTGCCTGAAAAATGAGCTGGTTCTGAGTGCACTTTCATACCGGGGGTGCTTTGGTTTCAAAATTTCATGGCGGCAGTCCAGCCGCGAAAGTGCACCGTCCCTGAAGTCTGGGGGCCAAGGAGACAGATTAACTATTCAGCGTTTCCGTTTTGGATTGCCAGCTGGCCTTTGAAATGATGAACAACATTCACGCTACAAATTTGCCGAAATGATGTAATGGGACAGACCCTACTAAGGACGGAATTGCGAAGGAAGGCATTTACAAATTGAAAACAATCACAGACTTCATTTTCCAGCATGCTCCTACTCGTTGTTAATTGGAGGATTTAAAAAGTCACATGCTGGGAAGTGCCTGCCTTCCTTCATTCCCATTACATGCTGATGCCTGTGACCAAGGGGCTGGAAGCCCCGAAACGCGTAAGGCAAAGAAATCTACATTGCGTTTAAATAAATGCTGTTCTGCCTGAAAAATGAGCTGGTTCTGAGTGCACTTTCATACCGGGGGTGCTTTGGTTTCAAAATTTCATGGCGGCAGTCCAGCCGCGAAAGTGCACAGTCCCTGAAGTCTGGGGGCCAAGGAGACAGATGAACTATTCAGCGTTTCCGTTTTGGATTGCCAGCTGGCCTTTGAAATGATGAACAACATTCACGCTACAAATTTGTCGAAATGATGTAATGGGACAGACCCTACTAAGGACAGAATTGCGAAGGAAGGCATTTACAAATTGAAAACAATCACGGACTTCATTTTCCAGCATGCTCCTACTCGTTGTTAATTGGAGGATTTAAAAAGTCACATGCTGGGAGGTGCCTGCCTTCCTTCATTCCCATTACATGCTGATGCCTGTGACCAAGGGGCTGGAAGCCCCGAAACGCGTTAGGCAAAGAAATCTACATTGCGTTTAAATAAATGCTGTTCTGCCTGAAAAATGAGCTGGTTCTGAGTGCACTTTCATAACGGGGGTGCTTTGGTTTCAAAATTTCATGGCGGCAGTCCAGCCGCGAAAGTGCACCGTTCCTGAAGTCTGGGGGCCAAGGAGACAGATGAACTATTCAGCGTTTCCGTTTTGGATTGCCAGCTGGCCTTTGAAATGATGAACAACATTCACGCTACAAATTTGCCGAAATGATGTAATGGGACAGACCCTACTATGGACAGAATTGCGAAGGAAGGCATTTACAAATTGAAAACAATCACAGACTTCATTTTCCAGCATGCTCCTATTCGTTGTTAATTGGAGGATTTAAAAAGTCACATGCTGGGAAGTGCCTGCCTTCCTTCATTCCCATTACATGCTGATGCCTGTGACCAAGGGGCTGGAAGCCCCGAAACGCGTAAGGCAAAGAAATCTTCATTGCGTTTAAATAAATGCTGTTCTGCCTGAAAAATGAGCTGGTTCTGAGTGCACTTTCATACCGGGGGTGCTTTGGTTTCAAAATTTCATGGCGGCAGTCCATCCGCGAAAGTGCACCGTCCCTGAAGTCTGGGGGCCAAGGAGACAGATGAACTATTCAGCGTTTCCGTTTTGGATTGCCAGCTGGCCTTTGAAATGATGAACAACATTCACGCTACAAATTTGCCGAAATGATGTAATGGGACAGACCCTACTAAGGAGAGAATTGCGAAGGAAGGCATTTACAAATTGAAAACAATCACGGACTTCATTTTCCAGCATGCTCCTACTCGTTGTTAATTGGAGGATTTAAAAAGTCACATGCTGGGAAGTGCCTGCCTTCCTTCATTCCCATTACATGCTGATGCCTGTGACCAAGGGGCTGGAAGCCCCGAAACGCGTAAGGCACAGAAATCTACATTGCGTTTAAATAAATGCTGTTCTGCCTGAAAAATGAGCTGGTTCTGAGTGCACTTTCATTCCGGGGGTGCTTTGGTTTCAAAATTTCATGGCGGCAGTCCAGCCGCGAAAGTGCACCGTCCCTGAAGTCCGGGGGCCAAGGAGACAGATGAACTATTCAGCGTTTCCGTTTTGGATTGCCAGCTGGCCTTTGAAATGATGAACAACATTCACGCTACAAATTTGCCGAAATGATGTAATGGGACAGACCCTACTAAGGACAGAATTGCGAAGGAAGGCATTTACAAATTGAAAACAATCACGGACTTCATTTTCCAGCATGCTCCTACTCGTTGTTAATTGGAGGATTTAAAAAGTCACATGCTGGGAAGTGCCTGCCTTCCTTCATTCCCATTACATGCTGATGCCTGTGACCAAGGGGCTGGAAGCCCCGAAACGCGTTAGGCAAAGAAATCTACATTGCGTTTAAATAAATGCTGTTCTGCCTGAAAAATGAGCTGGTTCTGAGTGCACTTTCATAACGGGGGTGCTTTGGTTTCAAAATTTCATGGCGGCAGTCCAGCCGCGAAAGTGCACCGTCCCTGAAGTCTGGGGGCCAAGGAGACAGATGAACTATTCAGCGTTTCCGTTTTGGATTGCCAGCTGGCCTTTGAAATGATGAACAACATTCACGCTACAAATTTGCCGAAATGATGTAATGGGACAGACCCTACTATGGACAGAATTGCGAAGGAAGGCATTTACAAATTGAAAACAATCACGGACTTCATTTTCCAGCATGCTCCTATTCGTTGTTAATTGGAGGATTTAAAAAGTCACATGCTGGGAAGTGCCTGCCTTCCTTCATTCCCATTACATGCTGATGCCTGTGACCAAGGGGCTGGAAGCCCCGAAACGCGTAAGGCAAAGAAATCTTCATTGCGTTTAAATAAATGCTGTTCTGCCTGAAAAATGAGCTGGTTCTGAGTGCACTTTCATACCGGGGGTGCTTTGGTTTCAAAATTTCATGGCGGCAGTCCATCCGCGAAAGTGCACCGTCCCTGAAGTCTGGGGGCCAAGGAGACAGATGAACTATTCAGCGTTTCCGTTTTGGATTGCCAGCTGGCCTTTGAAATGATGAACAACATTCACGCTACAAATTTGGCGAAATGATGTAATGGGACAGACCCTACTAAGGAGAGAATTGCGAAGGAAGGCATTTACAAATTGAAAACAATCACGGACTTCATTTTCCAGCATGCTCCTACTCGTTGTTAATTGGAGGATTTAAAAAGTCACATGCTGGGAAGTGCCTGCCTTCCTTCATTCCCATTACATGCTGATGCCTGTGACCAAGGGGCTGGAAGCCCCGAAACGCGTAAGGCACAGAAATCTACATTGCGTTTAAATAAATGCTGTTCTGCCTGAAAAATGAGCTGGTTCTGAGTGCACTTTCATTCCAGGGGTGCTTTGGTTTCAAAATTTCATGGCGGCAGTCCAGCCGCGAAAGTGCACCGTCCCTGAAGTCCGGGGGCCAAGGAGACAGATGAACTATTCAGCGTTTCCGTTTTGGATTGCCAGCTGGCCTTTGAAATGATGAACAACATTCACGCTACAAATTTGCCGAAATGATGTAATGGGACAGACCCTACTAAGGACAGAATTGCGAAGGAAGGCATTTACAAATTGAAAACAATCACGGACTTCATTTTCCAGCATGCTCCTACTCGTTGTTAATTGGAGGATTTAAAAAGTCACATGCTGGGAAGTGCCTGCCTTCCTTCATTCCCATTACATGCTGATGCCTGTGACCAAGGGGCTGGAAGCCCCGAAACGCGTAAGGCAAAGAAATCTACTTTGCGTTTAAATAAATGCTGTTCTGCCTGAAAAATTAGCTGGTTCTGAGTGCACTTTCATACCGGGGGTGCTTTGGTTTCAAAATTTCATGGCGGCAGTCCAGCCGCGAAAGTGCACCGTCCCTGAAGTCTGGGGGCCAAGGAGACAGATGAACTATTCAGCGTTTCCGTTTTGGATTGCCAGCTGGCCTTTGAAATGATGAACAACATTCATGCTACAAATTTGCCGAAATTATGTAATGGGACAGACCCTACTAAGGACAGAATTGCGAAGGAAGGCATTTACAAATTGAAAACAATCACGGACTTCATTTTCCAGCATGCTCCTACTCGTTGTTAATTGGAGGATTTAAAAAGTCACATGCTGGGAAGTGCCTGCCTTCCTTCATTCCCATTACATGCTGATGCCTGTGACCAAGGGGCTGGAAGCCCCGAAACGCGTAAGGCAAAGAAATCTACATGGCGTTTAAATAAATGCTGTTCTGCCTGAAAAATGAGCTGCTTCTGAGTGCACTTTCATACCGGGGGTGCTTTGGTTTCAAAATTTCATGGCGGCAGTCCAGCCGCGAAAGTGCACCGTCCCTGAAGTCTGGGGGCCAAGGAGACAGATGAACTATTCAGCGTTTCCGTTTTGGATTGCCAGCTGGCCTTTGAAATGATGAACAACATTCACGCTACAAATTTGCCGAAATGATGTAATGGGAGAGACCCTACTAAGGACAGAATTGCGAAGGAAGGCATTTACAAATTGAAAACAATCCCGGACTTCATTTTCCAGCATGCTCCTACTCGTTGTTAATTGGAGGATTTAAAAAGTCACATGCTGGGAAGTGCCTGCCTTCCTTCATTCCCATTACATGCTGATGCCTGTGACCAAGGGTCTGGAAGCCCCGAAACGCGTAAGGCAAAGAAATCTACATTGCGTTTAAATAAATGCTGTTCTGCCTGAAAAATGAGCTGGTTCTGAGTGCACTTTCATACCGGGGGTGCTTTGGTTTCAAAATTTCATGGCGGCAGTCCATCCGCGAAAGTGCACCGTCCCTGAAGTCTGGGGGCCAAGGAGACAGATGAACTATTCAGCGTTTCCGTTTTGGATTGCCAGCTGGCCTTTGAAATGATGAACAACATTCACGCTACAAATTTGCCGAAATGATGTAATGGGACAGACCCTACTAAGGAGAGAATTGCGAAGGAAGGCATTTACAAATTGAAAACAATCACAGACTTCATTTTCCAGCATGCTCCTACTCGTTGTTAATTGGAGGATTTAAAAAGTCACATGCTGGGAAGTGCCTGCCTTCCTTCATTCCCATTACATGCTGATGCCTGTGACCAAGGGGCTGGAAGCCCCGAAACGCGTAAGGCACAGAAATCTACATTGCGTTTAAATAAATGCTGTTCTGCCTGACAAATGAGCTGGTTCTGAGTGCACTTTCATTCCGGGGGTGCTTTGGTTTCAAAATTTCATGGCGGCAGTCCAGCCGCGAAAGTGCACCGTCCCTGAAGTCCGGGGGCCAAGGAGACAGATGAACTATTCAGCGTTTCCGTTTTGGATTGCCAGCTGGCCTTTGAAATGATGAACAACATTCACGCTGCAAATTTGCCGAAATGATGTAATGGGACAGACCCTACTAAGGACAGAATTGTGAAGGAAGGCATTTACAAATTGAAAACAATCACGGACTTCATTTTCCAGCATGCTCCTACTCGTTGTTAATTGGAGGATTTAAAAAGTCACATGCTGGGAAGTGCCTGCCTTCCTTCATTCCCATTACATGCTGATGCCTGTGACCAAGGGGCTGGAAGCCCCGAAACGCGTAAGGCAAAGAAATCTACATTGCGTTTAAATAAATGCTGTTCTGCCTGAAAAATGAGCTGGTTCTGAGTGCACTTTCATACCGGGGGTGCTTTGGTTTCAAAATTTCATGGCGGCAGTCCAGCCGCGAAAGTGCACCGTCCCTTAAGTCTGGGGGCCAAGGAGACAGATGAACTATTCAGCGTTTCCGTTTTGGATTGCCAGCTGGCCTTTGAAATGATGAACAACATTCACGCTACAAATTTGCCGAAATGATGTAATGGGACAGACCCTACTAAGGACAGAATTGCGAAGGAAGGCATTTACAAATTGAAAACAATCACGGACTTCATTTTCCAGCATGCTCCTACTCGTTGTTAATTGGAGGATTTAAAAAGTCACATGCTGGGAAGTGCCTGCCTTCCTTCATTCCCATTACATGCTGATGCCTGTGACCAAGGGGCTGGAAGCCCCGAAACGCGTAAGGCAAAGAAATCTACATTGCGTTTAAATAAATGCTGTTCTGCCTGAAAAATGAGCTGCTTCTGAGTGCACTTTCATACCGGGGGTGCTTTGGTTTCAAAATTTCATGGCGGCAGTCCAGCCGCGAAAGTGCACCGTCCCTGAAGTCTGGGAGCCAAGGAGACAGATGAACTATTCAGCGTTTCCGTTTTGGATTGCCAGCTGGCCTTTGAAATGATGAACAACATTCACGCTACAAATTTGCCGAAATGATGTAATGGGACAGACCCTACTAAGGACAGAATTGCGAAGGAAGGCATTTACAAATTGAAAACAATCACGGACTTCATTTTCCAGCATGCTCCTACTCGTTGTTAATTGGAGGATTTAAAAAGTCACATGCTGGGAAGTGCCTGCCTTCCTTCATTCCCATTACATGCTGATGCCTGTGACCAAGGGGCTGGAAGCCCCGAAACGCGTAAGGCAAAGAAATCTACATTGCGTTTAAATAAATGCTGTTCTGCCTGAAAAATGAGCTGGTTCTGAATGCACTTTCATACCGGGGGTGCTTTGGTTTCAAAATTTCATGGCGGCAGTCCAGCCGCGAAAGTGCACCGTCCCTGAAGTCTGGGGGCCAAGGAGACAGATGAACTATTCAGCGTTTCCGTTTTGGATTGCCAGCTGGCCATTGAAATGATGAACAACATTCACGCTACAAATTTGCCGAAATGATGTAATGGGACAGACCCTACTAAGGACAGAATTGCGAAGGAAGGCATTTACAAATTGAAAACAATCACGGACTTCATTTTCCAGCATGCTCCTACTCGTTGTTAATTGGAGGATTTAAAAAGTCACATGCTGGGAAGTGCCTGCCTTCCTTCATTCCCATTACATGCTGATGCCTGTGACCAAGGGGCTGGAAGCCCCGAAACGCGTAAGGCAAAGAAATCTACATTGCGTTTAAATAAATGCTGTTCTGCCTGAAAAATTAGCTGCTTCTGAGTGCACTTTCATACCGGGGGTGCTTTGGTTTCAAAATTTCATGGCGGCAGTCCAGCCGCGAAAGTGCACCGTCCCTGAAGTCTGGGGGCCAAGGAGACAGATGAACTATTCAGCGTTTCCGTTTTGGATTGCCAGCTGGCCTTTGAAATGATGAACAACATTCACGCTACAAATTTGCCGAAATGATGTAATGGGAGAGACCCTACTAAGGACAGAATTGCGAAGGAAGGCATTTACAAATTGAAAACAATCCCGGACTTCATTTTCCAGCATGCTCCTACTCGTTGTTAATTGGAGGATTTAAAAAGTCACATGCTGGGAAGTGCCTGCCTTCCTTCATTCCCATTACATGCTGATGCCTGTGACCAAGGGTCTGGAAGCCCCGAAACGCGTAAGGCAAAGAAATCTACATTGCGTTTAAATAAATGCTGTTCTGCCTGAAAAATGAGCTGGTTCTGAGTGCACTTTCATACCGGGGGTGCTTTGGTTTCAAAATTTCATGGCGGCAGTCCATCCGCGAAAGTGCACCGTCCCTGAAGTCTGGGGGCCAAGGAGACAGATGAACTATTCAGCGTTTCCGTTTTGGATTGCCAGCTGGCCTTTGAAATGATGAACAACATTCACGCTACAAATTTGCCGAAATGATGTAATGGGACAGACCCTACTAAGGAGAGAATTGCGAAGGAAGGCATTTACAAATTGAAAACAATCACGGACTTCATTTTCCAGCATGCTCCTACTCGTTGTTAATTGGAGGATTTAAAAAGTCACATGCTGGGAAGTGCCTGCCTTCCTTCATTCCCATTACATGCTGATGCCTGTGACCAAGGGGCTGGAAGCCCCGAAACGCGTAAGGCACAGAAATCTACATTGCGTTTAAATAAATGCTGTTCTGCCTGAAAAATGAGCTGGTTCTGAGTGCACTTTCATTCCGGGGGTGCTTTGGTTTCAAAATTTCATGGCGGCAGTCCAGCCGCGAAAGTGCACCGTCCCTGAAGTCCGGGGGCCAAGGAGACAGATGAACTATTCAGCGTTTCCGTTTTGGATTGCCAGCTGGCCTTTGAAATGATGAACAACATTCACGCTGCAAATTTGCCGAAATGATGTAATGGGACAGACCCTACTAAGGACAGAATTGCGAAGGAAGGCATTTACAAATTGAAAACAATCACGGACTTCATTTTCCAGCATGCTCCTACTCGTTGTTAATTGGAGGATTTAAAAAGTCACATGCTGGGAAGTGCCTGCCTTCCTTCATTCCCATTACATGCTGATGCCTGTGACCAAGGGGCTGGAAGCCCCGAAACGCGTAAGGCAAAGAAATCTACATTGCGTTTAAATAAACGCTGTTCTGCCTGAAAAATGAGCTGGTTCTGAGTGCACTTTCATACCGGGGGTGCTTTGGTTTCAAAATTTCATGGCGGCAGTCCAGCCGCGAAAGTGCACCGTCCCTTAAGTCTGGGGGCCAAGGAGACAGATGAACTATTCAGCGTTTCCGTTTTGGATTGCCAGCTGGCCTTTGAAATGATGAACAACATTCACGCTACAAATTTGCCGAAATGATGTAATGGGACAGACCCTACTAAGGACAGAATTGCGAAGGAAGGCATTTACAAATTGAAAACAATCACGGACTTCATTTTCCAGCATGCTCCTACTCGTTGTTAATTGGAGGATTTAAAAAGTCACATGCTGGGAAGTGCCTGCCTTCCTTCATTCCCATTACATGCTGATGCCTGTGACCAAGGGGCTGGAAGCCCCGAAACGCGTAAGGCAAAGAAATCTACATTGCGTTTAAATAAATGCTGTTCTGCCTGAAAAATGAGCTGCTTCTGAGTGCACTTTCATACCGGGGGTGCTTTGGTTTCAAAATTTCATGGCGGCAGTCCAGCCGCGAAAGTGCACCGTCCCTGAAGTCTGGGAGCCAAGGAGACAGATGAACTATTCAGCGTTTCCGTTTTGGATTGCCAGCTGGCCTTTGAAATGATGAACAACATTCACGCTACAAATTTGCCGAAATGATGTAATGGGACAGACCCTACTAAGGACAGAATTGCGAAGGAAGGCATTTACAAATTGAAAACAATCACGGACTTCATTTTCCAGCATGCTCCTACTCGTTGTTAATTGGAGGATTTAAAAAGTCACATGCTGGGAAGTGCCTGCCTTCCTTCATTCCCATTACATGCTGATGCCTGTGACCAAGGGGCTGGAAGCCCCGAAACGCGTAAGGCAAAGAAATCTACATTGCGTTTAAATAAATGCTGTTCTGCCTGAAAAATGAGCTGGTTCTGAGTGCACTTTCATACCGGGGGTGCTTTGGTTTCAAAATTTCATGGCGGCAGTCCAGCCGCGAAAGTGCACCGTCCCTGAAGTCTGGGGGCCAAGGAGACAGATGAACTATTCAGCGTTTCCGTTTTGGATTGCCAGCTGGCCATTGAAATGATGAACAACATTCACGCTACAAATTTGCCGAAATGATGTAATGGGACAGACCCTACTAAGGACAGAATTGCGAAGGAAGGCATTTACAAATTGAAAACAATCACGGACTTCATTTTCCAGCATGCTCCTACTCGTTGTTAATTGGAGGATTTAAAAAGTCACATGCTGGGAAGTGCCTGCCTTCCTTCATTCCCATTACATGCTGATGCCTGTGACCAAGGGGCTGGAAGCCCCGAAACGCGTAAGGCAAAGAAATATACATTGCGTTTAAATAAATGCTGTTCTGCCTGAATAATGAGCTGGTTCTGAGTGCACTTTCATACCGGGGGTGCTTTGGTTTCAAAATTTCATGGCGGCAGTCCAGCCGCGAAAGTGCACCGTCCCTGAAGTCTGGGGGCCAAGGAGATAGATGAACTATTTAGCGTTTCCGCTTTGGATTGCCAGCTGGCCTTTGAAATGATGAACAACATTCACGCTACAAATTTGCCGAAATTATGTAATGGGACATACCCTACTAAGGACAGAATTGCGAAGGAAGGCATTTACAAATTGAAAACAATCACGGACTTCATTTTCCAGCATGCTCCTACTCGTTGTTAATTGGAGGATTTAAAAAGTCACATGCTGGGAAGTGCCTGCCTTCCTTCATTCCCATTACATGCTGATGCCTGTGACCAAGGGGCTGGAAGCCCCGAAACGCATAAGGCAAAGAAATCTACATTGCGTTTAAATAAATGCTGTTCTGCCTGAAAAATGAGCTGGTTCTGAGTGCACTTTCATACCGGGGGTGCTTTGGTTTCAAAATTTCATGGCGGCAGTCCAGCCGCGAAAGTGCACCGTCCCTGAAGTCTGGGGGCCAAGGAGACAGATGAACTAATCAGCGTTTCCGTTTTGGATTGCCAGCTGGCCTTTGAAATGATGAACAACATTCACGCTACAAATTTGCCGAAATGATGTAATGGGACAGACCCTACTAAGGACAGAATTGCGAAGGAAGGCATTTACAAATTGAAAACAATCACGGACTTCATTTTCCAGCATGCTCCTACTCGTTGTTAATTGGAGGATTTAAAAAGTCACATGCTGGGAAGTGCCTGCCTTCCTTCATTCCCATTACATGCTGATGCCTGTGACCAAGGGGCTGGAAGCCCCGAAACGCGTTAGGCAAAGAAATCTACATTGCGTTTAAATAAATGCTGTTCTGCCTGAAAAATGAGCTGGTTCTGAGTGCACTTTCATACCGGGGGTGCTTTGGTTTCAAAATTTCATGGCGGCAGTCCAGCCGCGAAAGTGCACCGTCCCTGAAGTCTGGGGGCCAAGGAGACAGATGAACTATTCAGCGTTTCCGTTTTGGATTGCCAGCTGGCCTTTGAAATGATGAACAACATTCACGCTACAAATTTGCCGAAATGATGTAATGGGACAGACCCTACTAAGGAGAGAATTGCGAAGGAAGGCATTTACAAATTGAAAACAATCACGGACTTCATTTTCCAGCATGCTCCTACTCGTTGTTAATTGGAGGATTTAAAAAGTCACATGCTGGGAAGTGCCTGCCTTCCTTCATTCCCATTACATGCTGATGCCTGTGACCAAGGGGCTGGAAGCCCCGAAACGCGTAAGGCACAGAAATCTACATTGCGTTTAAATAAATGCTGTTCTGCCTGACAAATGAGCTGGTTCTGAGTGCACTTTCATTCCGGGGGTGCTTTGGTTTCAAAATTTCATGGCGGCAGTCCAGCCGCGAAAGTGCACCGTCCCTGAAGTCCGGGGGCCAAGGAGACAGATGAACTATTCAGCGTTTCCGTTTTGGATTGCCAGCTGGCCTTTGAAATGATGAACAACATTCACGCTGCAAATTTGCCGAAATGATGTAATGGGACAGACCCTACTAAGGACAGAATTGCGAAGGAAGGCATTTACAAATTGAAAACAATCACGGACTTCATTTTCCAGCATGCTCCTACTCGTTGTTAATTGGAGGATTTAAAAAGTCACATGCTGGGAAGTGCCTGCCTTCCTTCATTCCCATTACATGCTGATGCCTGTGACCAAGGGGCTGGAAGCCCCGAAACGCGTAAGGCAAAGAAATCTACATTGCGTTTAAATAAATGCTGTTCTGCCTGAAAAATGAGCTGGTTCTGAGTGCACTTTCATACCGGGGGTGCTTTGGTTTCAAAATTTCATGGCGGCAGTCCAGCCGCGAAAGTGCACCGTCCCTTAAGTCTGGGGGCCAAGGAGACAGATGAACTATTCAGCGTTTCCGTTTTGGATTGCCAGCTGGCCTTTGAAATGATGAACAACATTCACGCTACAAATTTGCCGAAATGATGTAATGGGACAGACCCTACTAAGGACAGAATTGCGAAGGAAGGCATTTACAAATTGAAAACAATCACGGACTTCATTTTCCAGCATGCTCCTACTCGTTGTTAATTGGAGGATTTAAAAAGTCACATGCTGGGAAGTGCCTGCCTTCCTTCATTCCCATTACATGCTGATGCCTGTGACCAAGGGGCTGGAAGCCCCGAAACGCGTAAGGCAAAGAAATCTACATTGCGTTTAAATAAATGCTGTTCTGCCTGAAAAATGAGCTGCTTCTGAGTGCACTTTCATACCGGGGGTGCTTTGGTTTCAAAATTTCATGGCGGCAGTCCAGCCGCGAAAGTGCACCGTCCCTGAAGTCTGGGAGCCAAGGAGACAGATGAACTATTCAGCGTTTCCGTTTTGGATTGCCAGCTGGCCTTTGAAATGATGAACAACATTCACGCTACAAATTTGCCGAAATGATGTAATGGGACAGACCCTACTAAGGACAGAATTGCGAAGGAAGGCATTTACAAATTGAAAACAATCACGGACTTCATTTTCCAGCATGCTCCTACTCGTTGTTAATTGGAGGATTTAAAAAGTCACATGCTGGGAAGTGCCTGCCTTCCTTCATTCCCATTACATGCTGATGCCTGTGACCAAGGGGCTGGAAGCCCCGAAACGCGTAAGGCAAAGAAATCTACATTGCGTTTAAATAAATGCTGTTCTGCCTGAAAAATGAGCTGGTTCTGAGTGCACTTTCATACCGGGGGTGCTTTGGTTTCAAAATTTCATGGCGGCAGTCCAGCCGCGAAAGTGCACCGTCCCTGAAGTCTGGGGGCCAAGGAGACAGATGAACTATTCAGCGTTTCCGTTTTGGATTGCCAGCTGGCCATTGAAATGATGAACAACATTCACGCTACAAATTTGCCGAAATGATGTAATGGGACAGACCCTACTAAGGACAGAATTGCGAAGGAAGGCATTTACAAATTGAAAACAATCACGGACTTCATTTTCCAGCATGCTCCTACTCGTTGTTAATTGGAGGATTTAAAAAGTCACATGCTGGGAAGTGCCTGCCTTCCTTCATTCCCATTACATGCTGATGCCTGTGACCAAGGGGCTGGAAGCCCCGAAACGCGTAAGGCAAAGAAATCTACATTGCGTTTAAATAAATGCTGTTCTGCCTGAAAAATGAGCTGCTTCTGAGTGCACTTTCATACCGGGGGTGCTTTGGTTTCAAAATTTCATGGCGGCAGTCCAGCCGCGAAAGTGCACCGTCCGTGAAGTCTGGGGGCCAAGGAGACAGATGAACTATTCAGCGTTTCCGTTTTGGATTGCCAGCTGGCCTTTGAAATGATGAACAACATTCACGCTACAAATTTGCCGAAATGATGTAATGGGAGAGACCCTACTAAGGACAGAATTGCGAAGGAAGGCATTTACAAATTGAAAACAATCCCGGACTTCATTTTCCAGCATGCTCCTACTCGTTGTTAATTGGAGGATTTAAAAAGTCACATGCTGGGAAGTGCCTGCCTTCCTTCATTCCCATTACATGCTGATGCCTGTGACCAAGGGTCTGGAAGCCCCGAAACGCGTAAGGCAAAGAAATCTACATTGCGTTTAAATAAATGCTGTTCTGCCTGAAAAATGAGCTGGTTCTGAGTGCACTTTCATACCGGGGGTGCTTTGGTTTCAAAATTTCATGGCGGCAGTCCATCCGCGAAAGTGCACCGTCCCTGAAGTCTGGGGGCCAAGGAGACAGATGAACTATTCAGCGTTTCCGTTTTGGATTGCCAGCTGGCCTTTGAAATGATGAACAACATTCACGCTACAAATTTGCCGAAATGATGTAATGGGACAGACCCTACTAAGGAGAGAATTGCGAAGGAAGGCATTTACAAATTGAAAACAATCACGGACTTCATTTTCCAGCATGCTCCTACTCGTTGTTAATTGGAGGATTTAAAAAGTCACATGCTGGGAAGTGCCTGCCTTCCTTCATTCCCATTACATGCTGATGCCTGTGACCAAGGGGCTGGAAGCCCCGAAACGCGTAAGGCACAGAAATCTACATTGCGTTTAAATAAATGCTGTTCTGCCTGAAAAATGAGCTGGTTCTGAGTGCACTTTCATTCCGGGGGTGCTTTGGTTTCAAAATTTCATGGCGGCAGTCCAGCCGCGAAAGTGCACCGTCCCTGAAGTCCGGGGGCCAAGGAGACAGATGAACTATTCAGCGTTTCCGTTTTGGATTGCCAGCTGGCCTTTGAAATGATGAACAACATTCACGCTGCAAATTTGCCGAAATGATGTAATGGGACAGACCCTACTAAGGACAGAATTGCGAAGGAAGGCATTTACAAATTGAAAACAATCACGGACTTCATTTTCCAGCATGCTCCTACTCGTTGTTAATTGGAGGATTTAAAAAGTCACATGCTGGGAAGTGCCTGCCTTCCTTCATTCCCATTACATGCTGATGCCTGTGACCAAGGGGCTGGAAGCCCCGAAACGCGTAAGGCAAAGAAATCTACATTGCGTTTAAATAAATGCTGTTCTGCCTGAAAAATGAGCTGCTTCTGAGTGCACTTTCATACCGGGGGTGCTTTGGTTTCAAAATTTCATGGCGGCAGTCCAGCCGCGAAAGTGCACCGTCCCTGAAGTCTGGGAGCCAAGGAGACAGATGAACTATTCAGCGTTTCCGTTTTGGATTGCCAGCTGGCCTTTGAAATGATGAACAACATTCACGCTACAAATTTGCCGAAATGATGTAATGGGACATTCCCTACTAAGGACAGAATTGCGAAGGAAGGCATTTACAAATTGAAAACAATCACGGACTTCATTTTCCAGCATGCTCCTACTCGTTGTTAATTGGAGGATTTAAAAAGTCACATGCTGGGAAGTGCCTGCCTTCCTTCATTCCCATTACATGCTGATGCCTGTGACCAAGGGGCTGGAAGCCCCGAAACGCGTAAGGCACAGAAATCTACATTGCGTTTAAATAAATGCTGTTCTGCCTGAAAAATGAGCTGGTTCTGAGTGCACTTTCATTCCGGGGGTGCTTTGGTTTCAAAATTTCATGGCGGCAGTCCAGCCGCGAAAGTGCACCGTCCCTGAAGTCCGGGGGCCAAGGAGACAGATGAACTATTCAGCGTTTCCGTTTTGGATTGCCAGCTGGCCTTTGAAATGATGAACAACATTCACGCTGCAAATTTGCCGAAATGATGTAATGGGACAGACCCTACTAAGGACAGAATTGCGAAGGAAGGCATTTACAAATTGAAAACAATCACGGACTTCATTTTCCAGCATGCTCCTACTCGTTGTTAATTGGAGGATTTAAAAAGTCACATGCTGGGAAGTGCCTGCCTTCCTTCATTCCCATTACATGCTGATGCCTGTGACCAAGGGGCTGGAAGCCCCGAAACGCGTAAGGCAAAGAAATCTACATTGCGTTTAAATAAATGCTGTTCTGCCTGAAAAATGAGCTGGTTCTGAGTGCACTTTCATACCGGGGGTGCTTTGGTTTCAAAATTTCATGGCGGCAGTCCAGCCGCGAAAGTGCACCGTCCCTTAAGTCTGGGGGCCAAGGAGACAGATGAACTATTCAGCGTTTCCGTTTTGGATTGCCAGCTGGCCTTTGAAATGATGAACAACATTCACGCTACAAATTTGCCGAAATGATGTAATGGGACAGACCCTACTAAGGACAGAATTGCGAAGGAAGGCATTTACAAATTGAAAACAATCACGGACTTCATTTTCCAGCATGCTCCTACTCGTTGTTAATTGGAGGATTTAAAAAGTCACATGCTGGGAAGTGCCTGCCTTCCTTCATTCCCATTACATGCTGATGCCTGTGACCAAGGGGCTGGAAGCCCCGAAACGCGTAAGGCAAAGAAATCTACATTGCGTTTAAATAAATGCTGTTCTGCCTGAAAAATGAGCTGCTTCTGAGTGCACTTTCATACCGGGGGTGCTTTGGTTTCAAAATTTCATGGCGGCAGTCCAGCCGCGAAAGTGCACCGTCCCTGAAGTCTGGGAGCCAAGGAGACAGATGAACTATTCAGCGTTTCCGTTTTGGATTGCCAGCTGGCCTTTGAAATGATGAACAACATTCACGCTACAAATTTGCCGAAATGATGTAATGGGACAGACCCTACTAAGGACAGAATTGCGAAGGAAGGCATTTACAAATTGAAAACAATCACGGACTTCATTTTCCAGCATGCTCCTACTCGTTGTTAATTGGAGGATTTAAAAAGTCACATGCTGGGAAGTGCCTGCCTTCCTTCATTCCCATTACATGCTGATGCCTGTGACCAAGGGGCTGGAAGCCCCGAAACGCGTAAGGCAAAGAAATCTACATTGCGTTTAAATAAATGCTGTTCTGCCTGAAAAATGAGCTGGTTCTGAGTGCACTTTCATACCGGGGGTGCTTTGGTTTCAAAATTTAATGGCGGCAGTCCAGCCGCGAAAGTGCACCGTCCCTGAAGTCTGGGGGCCAAGGAGACAGATGAACTATTCAGCGTTTCCGTTTTGGATTGCCAGCTGGCCATTGAAATGATGAACAACATTCACGCTACAAATTTGCCGAAATGATGTAATGGGACAGACCCTACTAAGGACAGAATTGCGAAGGAAGGCATTTACAAATTGAAAACAATCACGGACTTCATTTTCCAGCATGCTCCTACTCGTTGTTAATTGGAGGATTTAAAAAGTCACATGCTGGGAAGTGCCTGCCTTCCTTCATTCCCATTACATGCTGATGCCTGTGACCAAGGGGCTGGAAGCCCCGAAACGCGTAAGGCAAAGAAATATACATTGCGTTTAAATAAATGCTGTTCTGCCTGAATAATGAGCTGGTTCTGAGTGCACTTTCATACCGGGGGTGCTTTGGTTTCAAAATTTCATGGCGGCAGTCCAGCCGCGAAAGTGCACCGTCCCTGAAGTCTGGGGGCCAAGGAGATAGATGAACTATTCAGCGTTTCCGTTTTGGATTGCCAGCTGGCCTTTGAAATGATGAACAACATTCACGCTACAAATTTGCCGAAATTATGTAATGGGACATACCCTACTAAGGACAGAATTGCGAAGGAAGGCATTTACAAATTGAAAACAATCACGGACTTCATTTTCCAGCATGCTCCTACTCGTTGTTAATTGGAGGATTTAAAAAGTCACATGCTGGGAAGTGCCTGCCTTCCTTCATTCCCATTACATGCTGATGCCTGTGGCCAAGGGGCTGGAAGCCCCGAAACGCATAAGGCAAAGAAATCTACATTGCGTTTAAATAAATGCTGTTCTGCCTGAAAAATGAGCTGGTTCTGAGTGCACTTTCATACCGGGGGTGCTTTGGTTTCAAAATTTCATGGCGGCAGTCCAGCCGCGAAAGTGCACCGTCCCTGAAGTCTGGGGGCCAAGGAGACAGATGAACTAATCAGCGTTTCCGTTTTGGATTGCCAGCTGGCCTTTGAAATGATGAACAACATTCACGCTACAAATTTGCCGAAATGATGTAATGGGACAGACCCTACTAAGGAGAGAATTGCGAAGGAAGGCATTTACAAATTGAAAACAATCACGGACTTCATTTTCCAGCATGCTCCTACTCGTTGTTAATTGGAGGATTTAAAAAGTCACATGCTGGGAAGTGCCTGCCTTCCTTCATTCCCATTACATGCTGATGCCTGTGACCAAGGGGCTGGAAGCCCCGAAACGCGTAAGGCACAGAAATCTACATTGCGTTTAAATAAATGCTGTTCTGCCTGAAAAATGAGCTGGTTCTGAGTGCACTTTCATTCCGGGGGTGCTTTGGTTTCAAAATTTCATGGCGGCAGTCCAGCCGCGAAAGTGCACCGTCCCTGAAGTCCGGGGGCCAAGGAGACAGATGAACTATTCAGCGTTTCCGTTTTGGATTGCCAGCTGGCCTTTGAAATGATGAACAACATTCACGCTGCAAATTTGCCGAAATGATGTAATGGGACAGACCCTACTAAGGACAGAATTGCGAAGGAAGGCATTTACAAATTGAAAACAATCACGGACTTCATTTTCCAGCATGCTCCTACTCGTTGTTAATTGGAGGATTTAAAAAGTCACATGCTGGGAAGTGCCTGCCTTCCTTCATTCCCATTACATGCTGATGCCTGTGACCAAGGGGCTGGAAGCCCCGAAACGCGTAAGGCAAAGAAATCTACATTGCGTTTAAATAAATGCTGTTCTGCCTGAAAAATGAGCTGCTTCTGAGTGCACTTTCATACCGGGGGTGCTTTGGTTTCAAAATTTCATGGCGGCAGTCCAGCCGCGAAAGTGCACCGTCCCTGAAGTCTGGGAGCCAAGGAGACAGATGAACTATTCAGCGTTTCCGTTTTGGATTGCCAGCTGGCCTTTGAAATGATGAACAACATTCACGCTACAAATTTGCCGAAATGATGTAATGGGACATTCCCTACTAAGGACAGAATTGCGAAGGAAGGCATTTACAAATTGAAAACAATCACGGACTTCATTTTCCAGCATGCTCCTACTCGTTGTTAATTGGAGGATTTAAAAAGTCACATGCTGGGAAGTGCCTGCCTTCCTTCATTCCCATTACATGCTGATGCCTGTGACCAAGGGGCTGGAAGCCCCGAAACGCGTAAGGCACAGAAATCTACATTGCGTTTAAATAAATGCTGTTCTGCCTGAAAAATGAGCTGGTTCTGAGTGCACTTTCATTCCGGGGGTGCTTTGGTTTCAAAATTTCATGGCGGCAGTCCAGCCGCGAAAGTGCACCGTCCCTGAAGTCCGGGGGCCAAGGAGACAGATGAACTATTCAGCGTTTCCGTTTTGGATTGCCAGCTGGCCTTTGAAATGATGAACAACATTCACGCTGCAAATTTGCCGAAATGATGTAATGGGACAGACCCTACTAAGGACAGAATTGCGAAGGAAGGCATTTACAAATTGAAAACAATCACGGACTTCATTTTCCAGCATGCTCCTACTCGTTGTTAATTGGAGGATTTAAAAAGTCACATGCTGGGAAGTGCCTGCCTTCCTTCATTCCCATTACATGCTGATGCCTGTGACCAAGGGGCTGGAAGCCCCGAAACGCGTAAGGCAAAGAAATCTACATTGCGTTTAAATAAATGCTGTTCTGCCTGAAAAATGAGCTGGTTCTGAGTGCACTTTCATACCGGGGGTGCTTTGGTTTCAAAATTTCATGGCGGCAGTCCAGCCGCGAAAGTGCACCGTCCCTTAAGTCTGGGGGCCAAGGAGACAGATGAACTATTCAGCGTTTCCGTTTTGGATTGCCAGCTGGCCTTTGAAATGATGAACAACATTCACGCTACAAATTTGCCGAAATGATGTAATGGGACAGACCCTACTAAGGACAGAATTGCGAAGGAAGGCATTTACAAATTGAAAACAATCACGGACTTCATTTTCCAGCATGCTCCTACTCGTTGTTAATTGGAGGATTTAAAAAGTCACATGCTGGGAAGTGCCTGCCTTCCTTCATTCCCATTACATGCTGATGCCTGTGACCAAGGGGCTGGAAGCCCCGAAACGCGTAAGGCAAAGAAATCTACATTGCGTTTAAATAAATGCTGTTCTGCCTGAAAAATGAGCTGCTTCTGAGTGCACTTTCATACCGGGGGTGCTTTGGTTTCAAAATTTCATGGCGGCAGTCCAGCCGCGAAAGTGCACCGTCCCTGAAGTCTGGGAGCCAAGGAGACAGATGAACTATTCAGCGTTTCCGTTTTGGATTGCCAGCTGGCCTTTGAAATGATGAACAACATTCACGCTACAAATTTGCCGAAATGATGTAATGGGACAGACCCTACTAAGGACAGAATTGCGAAGGAAGGCATTTACAAATTGAAAACAATCACGGACTTCATTTTCCAGCATGCTCCTACTCGTTGTTAATTGGAGGATTTAAAAAGTCACATGCTGGGAAGTGCCTGCCTTCCTTCATTCCCATTACATGCTGATGCCTGTGACCAAGGGGCTGGAAGCCCCGAAACGCGTAAGGCAAAGAAATCTACATTGCGTTTAAATAAATGCTGTTCTGCCTGAAAAATGAGCTGGTTCTGAGTGCACTTTCATACCGGGGGTGCTTTGGTTTCAAAATTTAATGGCGGCAGTCCAGCCGCGAAAGTGCACCGTCCCTGAAGTCTGGGGGCCAAGGAGACAGATGAACTATTCAGCGTTTCCGTTTTGGATTGCCAGCTGGCCATTGAAATGATGAACAACATTCACGCTACAAATTTGCCGAAATGATGTAATGGGACAGACCCTACTAAGGACAGAATTGCGAAGGAAGGCATTTACAAATTGAAAACAATCACGGACTTCATTTTCCAGCATGCTCCTACTCGTTGTTAATTGGAGGATTTAAAAAGTCACATGCTGGGAAGTGCCTGCCTTCCTTCATTCCCATTACATGCTGATGCCTGTGACCAAGGGGCTGGAAGCCCCGAAACGCGTAAGGCAAAGAAATATACATTGCGTTTAAATAAATGCTGTTCTGCCTGAATAATGAGCTGGTTCTGAGTGCACTTTCATACCGGGGGTGCTTTGGTTTCAAAATTTCATGGCGGCAGTCCAGCCGCGAAAGTGCACCGTCCCTGAAGTCTGGGGGCCAAGGAGATAGATGAACTATTCAGCGTTTCCGTTTTGGATTGCCAGCTGGCCTTTGAAATGATGAACAACATTCACGCTACAAATTTGCCGAAATTATGTAATGGGACATACCCTACTAAGGACAGAATTGCGAAGGAAGGCATTTACAAATTGAAAACAATCACGGACTTCATTTTCCAGCATGCTCCTACTCGTTGTTAATTGGAGGATTTAAAAAGTCACATGCTGGGAAGTGCCTGCCTTCCTTCATTCCCATTACATGCTGATGCCTGTGGCCAAGGGGCTGGAAGCCCCGAAACGCATAAGGCAAAGAAATCTACATTGCGTTTAAATAAATGCTGTTCTGCCTGAAAAATGAGCTGGTTCTGAGTGCACTTTCATACCGGGGGTGCTTTGGTTTCAAAATTTCATGGCGGCAGTCCAGCCGCGAAAGTGCACCGTCCCTGAAGTCTGGGGGCCAAGGAGACAGATGAACTAATCAGCGTTTCCGTTTTGGATTGCCAGCTGGCCTTTGAAATGATGAACAACATTCACGCTACAAATTTGCCGAAATGATGTAATGGGACAGACCCTACTAAGGACAGAATTGCGAAGGAAGGCATTTACAAATTGAAAACAATCACGGACTTCATTTTCCAGCATGCTCCTACTCGTTGTTAATTGGAGGATTTAAAAAGTCACATGCTGGGAAGTGCCTGCCTTCCTTCATTCCCATTACATGCTGATGCCTGTGACCAAGGGGCTGGAAGCCCCGAAACGCGTTAGGCAAAGAAATCTACATTGCGTTTAAATAAATGCTGTTCTGCCTGAAAAATGAGCTGGTTCTGAGTGCACTTTCATACCGGGGGTGCTTTGGTTTCAAAATTTCATGGCGGCAGTCCAGCCGCGAAAGTGCACCGTCCCTGAAGTCTGGGGGCCAAGGAGACAGATGAACTATTCAGCGTTTCCGTTTTGGATTGCCAGCTGGCCTTTGAAATGATGAACAACATTCACGCTACAAATTTGCCGAAATAATGTAATGGGACAGACCCTACTAAGGACAGAATTGCGAAGGAAGGCATTTACAAATTGAAAACAATCACGGACTTCATTTTCCAGCATGCTCCTACTTGTTGTTAATTGGAGGATTTAAAAAGTCACATGCTGGGAAGTGCCTGCCTTCCTTCATTCCCATTACATGCTGATGCCTGTGACCAAGGGGCTGGAAGCCCCGAAACGCGTAAGGCAAAGAAATATACATTGCGTTTAAATAAATGCTGTTCTGCCTGAATAATGAGCTGGTTCTGAGTGCACTTTCATACCGGGGGTGCTTTGGTTTCAAAATTTCATGGCGGCAGTCCAGCCGCGAAAGTGCACCGTCCCTGAAGTCTGGGGGCCAAGGAGATAGATGAACTATTCAGCGTTTCCGTTTTGGATTGCCAGCTGGCCTTTGAAATGATGAACAACATTCACGCTACAAATTTGCCGAAATTATGTAATGGGACATACCCTACTAAGGACAGAATTGCGAAGGAAGGCATTTACAAATTGAAAACAAACACGGACTTCATTTTCCAGCATGCTCCTACTCGTTGTTAATTTGAGGATTTAAAAAGTCACATGCTGGGAAGTGCCTGCCTTCCTTCATTCCCATTACATGCTGATGCCTGTGACCAAGGGGCTGGAAGCCCCGAAACGCATAAGGCAAAGAAATCTACATTGCGTTTAAATAAATGCTGTTCTGCCTGAAAAATGAGCTGGTTCTGAGTGCACTTTCATACCGGGGGTGCTTTGGTTTCAAAATTTCATGGCGGCAGTCCAGCCGCGAAAGTGCACCGTCCCTGAAGTCTGGGGGCTAAGGAGACAGATGAACTAATCAGCGTTTCCGTTTTGGATTGCCAGCTGGATTTGAAATGATGAACAACATTCACGCTACAAATTTGCCGAAATGATGTAATGGGACAGACCCTACTAAGGACAGAATTGCGAAGGAAGGCATTTACAAATTGAAAACAATCACGGACTTCATTTTCCAGCATGCTCCTACTCGTTGTTAATTGGAGGATTTAAAAAGTCACATGCTGGGAAGTGCCTGCCTTCCTTCATTCCCATTACATGCTGATGCCTGTGACCAAGGGGCTGGAAGCCCCGAAACGCGTAAGGCAAAGAAATCTACATTGCGTTTAAATAAATGCTGTTCTGCCTGAAAAATGAGCTGGTTCTGAGTGCACTTTCATACCGGGGGTGCTTTGGTTTCAAAATTTCATGGCGGCAGTCCAGCCGCGAAAGTGCACCGTCCCTGAAGTCTGGGGGCCAAGGAGACAGATGAACTATTCAGCGTTTCCGTTTTGGATTGCCAGCTGGCCTTTGAAATGATGAACAACATTCACGCTACAAATTTGCCGAAATGATGTAATGGGACAGACCCTACTAAGGACAGAATTGCGAAGGAAGGCATTTACAAATTGAAAACAATCACGGACTTCATTTTCCAGCATGCTCCTACTCGTTGTTAATTGGAGGATTTAAAAAGTCACATGCTGGGAAGTGCCTGCCTTCCTTCATTCCCATTACATGCTGATGCCTGTGACCAAGGGGCTGGAAGCCCCGAAACGCATAAGGCAAAGAAATCTACATTGCATTTAAATAAATGCTGTTCTGCCTGAATAATGAGCTGGTTCTGAGTGCACTTTCATAACGGGGGTGCTTTGGTTTCAAAATTTCATGGCGGCAGTCCAGCCGCGAAAGTGCACCGTCCCTGAAGTCTGGGGGCCAAGGAGACAGATGAACTATTCAGCGTTTCCGTTTTGGATTGCCAGCTGGCCTTTGAAATGATGAACAACATTCACGCTACAAATTTGCCGAAATGATGTAATGGGACACACCCTACTAAGGACAGAATTGCGAAGGAAGGCATTTACAAATTGAAAACAATCACGGACTTCATTTTCCAGCATGCTCCTACTCGTTGTTAATTGGAGGATTTAAAAAGTCACATGCTGGGAAGTGCCTGCCTTCCTTCATTCCCATTACATGCTGATGCCTGTGACCAAGGGGCTGGAAGCCCCGAAACGCGTAAGGCAAAGAAATCTACATTGCGTTTAAATAAATGCTGTTCTGCCTGAAAAATGAGCTGGTTCTGAGTGCACTTTCATACCGGGGGTGCTTTGGTTTCAAAATTTCATGGCGGCAGTCCAGCCGCGAAAGTGCACCGTCCCTGAAGTCTGGGGGCCAAGGAGACAGATTAACTATTCAGCGTTTCCGTTTTGGATTGCCAGCTGGCCTTTGAAATGATGAACAACATTCACGCTACAAATTTGCCGAAATGATGTAATGGGACAGACCCTACTAAGGACGGAATTGCGAAGGAAGGCATTTACAAATTGAAAACAATCACAGACTTCATTTTCCAGCATGCTCCTACTCGTTGTTAATTGGAGGATTTAAAAAGTCACATGCTGGGAAGTGCCTGCCTTCCTTCATTCCCATTACATGCTGATGCCTGTGACCAAGGGGCTGGAAGCCCCGAAACGCGTAAGGCAAAGAAATCTACATTGCGTTTAAATAAATGCTGTTCTGCCTGAAAAATGAGCTGGTTCTGAGTGCACTTTCATACCGGGGGTGCTTTGGTTTCAAAATTTCATGGCGGCAGTCCAGCCGCGAAAGTGCACAGTCCCTGAAGTCTGGGGGCCAAGGAGACAGATGAACTATTCAGCGTTTCCGTTTTGGATTGCCAGCTGGCCTTTGAAATGATGAACAACATTCACGCTACAAATTTGCCGAAATGATGTAATGGGACAGACCCTACTAAGGACAGAATTGCGAAGGAAGGCATTTACAAATTGAAAACAATCACGGACTTCATTTTCCAGCATGCTCCTACTCGTTGTTAATTGGAGGATTTAAAAAGTCACATGCTGGGAGGTGCCTGCCTTCCTTCATTCCCATTACATGCTGATGCCTGTGACCAAGGGGCTGGAAGCCCCGAAACGCGTTAGGCAAAGAAATCTACATTGCGTTTAAATAAATGCTGTTCTGCCTGAAAAATGAGCTGGTTCTGAGTGCACTTTCATAACGGGGGTGCTTTGGTTTCAAAATTTCATGGCGGCAGTCCAGCCGCGAAAGTGCACCGTCCCTTAAGTCTGGGGGCCAAGGAGACAGATGAACTATTCAGCGTTTCCGTTTTGGATTGCCAGCTGGCCTTTGAAATGATGAACAACATTCACGCTACAAATTTGCCGAAATGATGTAATGGGACAGACCCTACTAAGGACAGAATTGCGAAGGAAGGCATTTACAAATTGAAAACAATCACGGACTTCATTTTCCAGCATGCTCCTACTCGTTGTTAATTGGAGGATTTAAAAAGTCACATGCTGGGAAGTGCCTGCCTTCCTTCATTCCCATTACATGCTGATGCCTGTGACCAAGGGGCTGGAAGCCCCGAAACGCGTAAGGCAAAGAAATCTACATTGCGTTTAAATAAATGCTGTTCTGCCTGAAAAATGAGCTGCTTCTGAGTGCACTTTCATACCGGGGGTGCTTTGGTTTCAAAATTTCATGGCGGCAGTCCAGCCGCGAAAGTGCACCGTCCCTGAAGTCTGGGAGCCAAGGAGACAGATGAACTATTCAGCGTTTCCGTTTTGGATTGCCAGCTGGCCTTTGAAATGATGAACAACATTCACGCTACAAATTTGCCGAAATGATGTAATGGGACAGACCCTACTAAGGACAGAATTGCGAAGGAAGGCATTTACAAATTGAAAACAATCACGGACTTCATTTTCCAGCATGCTCCTACTCGTTGTTAATTGGAGGATTTAAAAAGTCACATGCTGGGAAGTGCCTGCCTTCCTTCATTCCCATTACATGCTGATGCCTGTGGCCAAGGGGCTGGAAGCCCCGAAACGCGTAAGGCAAAGAAATCTACATTGCGTTTAAATAAATGCTGTTCTGCCTGAAAAATGAGCTGGTTCTGAGTGCACTTTCATACCGGGGGTGCTTTGGTTTCAAAATTTCATGGCGGCAGTCCAGCCGCGAAAGTGCACCGTCCCTGAAGTCTGGGGGCCAAGGAGACAGATGAACTATTCAGCGTTTCCGTTTTGGATTGCCAGCTGGCCATTGAAATGATGAACAACATTCACGCTACAAATTTGCCGAAATGATGTAATGGGACAGACCCTACTAAGGACAGAATTGCGAAGGAAGGCATTTACAAATTGAAAACAATCACGGACTTCATTTTCCAGCATGCTCCTACTCGTTGTTAATTGGAGGATTTAAAAAGTCACATGCTGGGAAGTGCCTGCCTTCCTTCATTCCCATTACATGCTGATGCCTGTGACCAAGGGGCTGGAAGCCCCGAAACGCGTAAGGCAAAGAAATATACATTGCGTTTAAATAAATGCTGTTCTGCCTGAATAATGAGCTGGTTCTGAGTGCACTTTCATACCGGGGGTGCTTTGGTTTCAAAATTTCATGGCGGCAGTCCAGCCGCGAAAGTGCACCGTCCCTGAAGTCTGGGGGCCAAGGAGATAGATGAACTATTCAGCGTTTCCGTTTTGGATTGCCAGCTGGCCTTTGAAATGATGAACAACATTCACGCTACAAATTTGCCGAAATTATGTAATGGGACATACCCTACTAAGGACAGAATTGCGAAGGAAGGCATTTACAAATTGAAAACAATCACGGACTTCATTTTCCAGCATGCTCCTACTCGTTGTTAATTGGAGGATTTAAAAAGTCACATGCTGGGAAGTGCCTGCCTTCCTTCATTCCCATTACATGCTGATGCCTGTGACCAAGGGGCTGGGAGCCCCGAAACGCATAAGGCAAAGAAATCTACATTGCGTTTAAATAAATGCTGTTCTGCCTGAAAAATGAGCTGGTTCTGAGTGCACTTTCATACCGGGGGTGCTTTGGTTTCAAAATTTCATGGCGGCAGTCCAGCCGCGAAAGTGCACCGTCCCTGAAGTCTGGGGGCCAAGGAGACAGATGAACTAATCAGCGTTTCCGTTTTGGATTGCCAGCTGGCCTTTGAAATGATGAACAACATTCACGCTACAAATTTGCCGAAATGATGTAATGGGACAGACCCTACTAAGGACAGAATTGCGAAGGAAGGCATTTACAAATTGAAAACAATCACGGACTTCATTTTCCAGCATGCTCCTACTCGTTGTTAATTGGAGGATTTAAAAAGTCACATGCTGGGAAGTGCCTGCCTTCCTTCATTCCCATTACATGCTGATGCCTGTGACCAAGGGGCTGGAAGCCCCGAAACGCGTTAGGCAAAGAAATCTACATTGCGTTTAAATAAATGCTGTTCTGCCTGAAAAATGAGCTGGTTCTGAGTGCACTTTCATACCGGGGGTGCTTTGGTTTCAAAATTTCATGGCGGCAGTCCAGCCGCGAAAGTGCACCGTCCCTGAAGTCTGGGGGCCAAGGAGACAGATGAACTATTCAGCGTTTCCGTTTTGGATTGCCAGCTGGCCTTTGAAATGATGAACAACATTCACGCTACAAATTTGCCGAAATAATGTAATGGGACAGACCCTACTAAGGACAGAATTGCGAAGGAAGGCATTTACAAATTGAAAACAATCACGGACTTCATTTTCCAGCATGCTCCTACTTGTTGTTAATTGGAGGATTTAAAAAGTCACATGCTGGGAAGTGCCTGCCTTCCTTCATTCCCATTACATGCTGATGCCTGTGACCAAGGGGCTGGAAGCCCCGAAACGCGTAAGGCAAAGAAATATACATTGCGTTTAAATAAATGCTGTTCTGCCTGAATAATGAGCTGGTTCTGAGTGCACTTTCATACCGGGGGTGCTTTGGTTTCAAAATTTCATGGCGGCAGTCCAGCCGCGAAAGTGCACCGTCCCTGAAGTCTGGGGGCCAAGGAGATAGATGAACTATTCAGCGTTTCCGTTTTGGATTGCCAGCTGGCCTTTGAAATGATGAACAACATTCACGCTACAAATTTGCCGAAATTATGTAATGGGACATACCCTACTAAGGACAGAATTGCGAAGGAAGGCATTTACAAATTGAAAACAAACACGGACTTCATTTTCCAGCATGCTCCTACTCGTTGTTAATTTGAGGATTTAAAAAGTCACATGCTGGGAAGTGCCTGCCTTCCTTCATTCCCATTACATGCTGATGCCTGTGACCAAGGGGCTGGAAGCCCCGAAACGCATAAGGCAAAGAAATCTACATTGCGTTTAAATAAATGCTGTTCTGCCTGAAAAATGAGCTGGTTCTGAGTGCACTTTCATACCGGGGGTGCTTTGGTTTCAAAATTTCATGGCGGCAGTCCAGCCGCGAAAGTGCACCGTCCCTGAAGTCTGGGGGCTAAGGAGACAGATGAACTAATCAGCGTTTCCGTTTTGGATTGCCAGCTGGATTTGAAATGATGAACAACATTCACGCTACAAATTTGCCGAAATGATGTAATGGGACAGACCCTACTAAGGACAGAATTGCGAAGGAAGGCATTTACAAATTGAAAACAATCACGGACTTCATTTTCCAGCATGCTCCTACTCGTTGTTAATTGGAGGATTTAAAAAGTCACATGCTGGGAAGTGCCTGCCTTCCTTCATTCCCATTACATGCTGATGCCTGTGACCAAGGGGCTGGAAGCCCCGAAACGCGTAAGGCAAAGAAATCTACATTGCGTTTAAATAAATGCTGTTCTGCCTGAAAAATGAGCTGGTTCTGAGTGCACTTTCATACCGGGGGTGCTTTGGTTTCAAAATTTCATGGCGGCAGTCCAGCCGCGAAAGTGCACCGTCCCTGAAGTCTGGGGGCCAAGGAGACAGATGAACTATTCAGCGTTTCCGTTTTGGATTGCCAGCTGGCCTTTGAAATGATGAACAACATTCACGCTACAAATTTGCCGAAATGATGTAATGGGACAGACCCTACTAAGGACAGAATTGCGAAGGAAGGCATTTACAAATTGAAAACAATCACGGACTTCATTTTCCAGCATGCTCCTACTCGTTGTTAATTGGAGGATTTAAAAAGTCACATGCTGGGAAGTGCCTGCCTTCCTTCATTCCCATTACATGCTGATGCCTGTGACCAAGGGGCTGGAAGCCCCGAAACGCATAAGGCAAAGAAATCTACATTGCATTTAAATAAATGCTGTTCTGCCTGAATAATGAGCTGGTTCTGAGTGCACTTTCATAACGGGGGTGCTTTGGTTTCAAAATTTCATGGCGGCAGTCCAGCCGCGAAAGTGCACCGTCCCTGAAGTCTGGGGGCCAAGGAGACAGATGAACTATTCAGCGTTTCCGTTTTGGATTGCCAGCTGGCCTTTGAAATGATGAACAACATTCACGCTACAAATTTGCCGAAATGATGTAATGGGACACACCCTACTAAGGACAGAATTGCGAAGGAAGGCATTTACAAATTGAAAACAATCACGGACTTCATTTTCCAGCATGCTCCTACTCGTTGTTAATTGGAGGATTTAAAAAGTCACATGCTGGGAAGTGCCTGCCTTCCTTCATTCCCATTACATGCTGATGCCTGTGACCAAGGGGCTGGAAGCCCCGAAACGCGTAAGGCAAAGAAATCTACATTGCGTTTAAATAAATGCTGTTCTGCCTGAAAAATGAGCTGGTTCTGAGTGCACTTTCATACCGGGGGTGCTTTGGTTTCAAAATTTCATGGCGGCAGTCCAGCCGCGAAAGTGCACCGTCCCTGAAGTCTGGGGGCCAAGGAGACAGATTAACTATTCAGCGTTTCCGTTTTGGATTGCCAGCTGGCCTTTGAAATGATGAACAACATTCACGCTACAAATTTGCCGAAATGATGTAATGGGACAGACCCTACTAAGGACGGAATTGCGAAGGAAGGCATTTACAAATTGAAAACAATCACAGACTTCATTTTCCAGCATGCTCCTACTCGTTGTTAATTGGAGGATTTAAAAAGTCACATGCTGGGAAGTGCCTGCCTTCCTTCATTCCCATTACATGCTGATGCCTGTGACCAAGGGGCTGGAAGCCCCGAAACGCGTAAGGCAAAGAAATCTACATTGCGTTTAAATAAATGCTGTTCTGCCTGAAAAATGAGCTGGTTCTGAGTGCACTTTCATACCGGGGGTGCTTTGGTTTCAAAATTTCATGGCGGCAGTCCAGCCGCGAAAGTGCACAGTCCCTGAAGTCTGGGGGCCAAGGAGACAGATGAACTATTCAGCGTTTCCGTTTTGGATTGCCAGCTGGCCTTTGAAATGATGAACAACATTCACGCTACAAATTTGCCGAAATGATGTAATGGGACAGACCCTACTAAGGACAGAATTGCGAAGGAAGGCATTTACAAATTGAAAACAATCACGGACTTCATTTTCCAGCATGCTCCTACTCGTTGTTAATTGGAGGATTTAAAAAGTCACATGCTGGGAGGTGCCTGCCTTCCTTCATTCCCATTACATGCTGATGCCTGTGACCAAGGGGCTGGAAGCCCCGAAACGCGTTAGGCAAAGAAATCTACATTGCGTTTAAATAAATGCTGTTCTGCCTGAAAAATGAGCTGGTTCTGAGTGCACTTTCATAACGGGGGTGCTTTGGTTTCAAAATTTCATGGCGGCAGTCCAGCCGCGAAAGTGCACCGTCCCTGAAGTCTGGGGGCCAAGGAGACAGATGAACTATTCAGCGTTTCCGTTTTGGATTGCCAGCTGGCCTTTGAAATGATGAACAACATTCACGCTACAAATTTGCCGAAATGATGTAATGGGACAGACCCTACTATGGACAGAATTGCGAAGGAAGGCATTTACAAATTGAAAACAATCACAGACTTCATTTTCCAGCATGCTCCTATTCGTTGTTAATTGGAGGATTTAAAAAGTCACATGCTGGGAAGTGCCTGCCTTCCTTCATTCCCATTACATGCTGATGCCTGTGACCAAGGGGCTGGAAGCCCCGAAACGCGTAAGGCAAAGAAATCTACATTGCGTTTAAATAAATGCTGTTCTGCCTGAAAAATGAGCTGGTTCTGAGTGCACTTTCATACCGGGGGTGCTTTGGTTTCAAAATTTCATGGCGGCAGTCCAGCCGCGAAAGTGCACAGTCCCTGAAGTCTGGGGGCCAAGGAGACAGATGAACTATTCAGCGTTTCCGTTTTGGATTGCCAGCTGGCCTTTGAAATGATGAACAACATTCACGCTACAAATTTGCCGAAATGATGTAATGGGACAGACCCTACTAAGGACAGAATTGCGAAGGAAGGCATTTACAAATTGAAAACAATCACGGACTTCATTTTCCAGCATGCTCCTACTCGTTGTTAATTGGAGGATTTAAAAAGTCACATGCTGGGAAGTGCCTGCCTTCCTTCATTCCCATTACATGCTGATGCCTGTGACCAAGGGGCTGGAAGCCCCGAAACGCGTTAGGCAAAGAAATCTACATTGCGTTTAAATAAATGCTGTTCTGCCTGAAAAATGAGCTGGTTCTGAGTGCACTTTCATAACGGGGGTGCTTTGGTTTCAAAATTTCATGGCGGCAGTCCAGCCGCGAAAGTGCACCGTCCCTGAAGTCTGGGGGCCAAGGAGACAGATGAACTATTCAGCGTTTCCGTTTTGGATTGCCAGCTGGCCTTTGAAATGATGAACAACATTCACGCTACAAATTTGCCGAAATGATGTAATGGGACAGACCCTACTATGGACAGAATTGCGAAGGAAGGCATTTACAAATTTAAAACAATCACGGACTTCATTTTCCAGCATGCTCCTATTCGTTGTTAATTGGAGGATTTAAAAAGTCACATGCTGGGAAGTGCCTGCCTTCCTTCATTCCCATTACATGCTGATGCCTGTGACCAAGGGGCTGGAAGCCCCGAAACGCGTAAGGCAAAGAAATCTTCATTGCGTTTAAATAAATGCTGTTCTGCCTGAAAAATGAGCTGGTTCTGAGTGCACTTTCATACCGGGGGTGCTTTGGTTTCAAAATTTCATGGCGGCAGTCCATCCGCGAAAGTGCACCGTCCCTGAAGTCTGGGGGCCAAGGAGACAGATGAACTATTCAGCGTTTCCGTTTTGGATTGCCAGCTGGCCTTTGAAATGATGAACAACATTCACGCTACAAATTTGCCGAAATGATGTAATGGGACAGACCCTACTAAGGAGAGAATTGCGAAGGAAGGCATTTACAAATTGAAAACAATCACGGACTTCATTTTCCAGCATGCTCCTACTCGTTGTTAATTGGAGGATTTAAAAAGTCACATGCTGGGAAGTGCCTGCCTTCCTTCATTCCCATTACATGCTGATGCCTGTGACCAAGGGGCTGGAAGCCCCGAAACGCGTAAGGCACAGAAATCTACATTGCGTTTAAATAAATGCTGTTCTGCCTGAAAAATGAGCTGGTTCTGAGTGCACTTTCATTCCGGGGGTGCTTTGGTTTCAAAATTTCATGGCGGCAGTCCAGCCGCGAAAGTGCACCGTCCCTGAAGTCCGGGGGCCAAGGAGACAGATGATCTATTCAGCGTTTCCGTTTTGGATTGCCAGCTGGCCTTTGAAATGATGAACAACATTCACGCTACAAATTTGCCGAAATGATGTAATGGGACAGACCCTACTAAGGACAGAATTGCGAAGGAAGGCATTTACAAATTGAAAACAATCACGGACTTCATTTTCCAGCATGCTCCTACTCGTTGTTAATTGGAGGATTTAAAAAGTCACATGCTGGGAAGTGCCTGCCTTCCTTCATTCCCATTACATGCTGATGCCTGTGACCAAGGGGCTGGAAGCCCCGAAACGCGTAAGGCAAAGAAATATACATTGCGTTTAAATAAATGCTGTTCTGCCTGAATAATGAGCTGGTTCTGAGTGCACTTTCATACCGGGGGTGCTTTGGTTTCAAAATTTCATGGCGGCAGTCCAGCCGCGAAAGTGCACCGTCCCTGAAGTCTGGGGGCCAAGGAGATAGATGAACTATTCAGCGTTTCCGTTTTGGATTGCCAGCTGGCCTTTGAAATGATGAACAACATTCACGCTACAAATTTGCCGAAATTATGTAATGGGACATACCCTACTAAGGACAGAATTGCGAAGGAAGGCATTTACAAATTGAAAACAAACACGGACTTCATTTTCCAGCATGCTCCTACTCGTTGTTAATTGGAGGATTTAAAAAGTCACATGCTGGGAAGTGCCTGCCTTCCTTCATTCCCATTACATGCTGATGCCTGTGACCAAGGGGCTGGAAGCCCCGAAACGCATAAGGCAAAGAAATCTACATTGCGTTTAAATAAATGCTGTTCTGCCTGAAAAATGAGCTGGTTCTGAGTGCACTTTCATACCGGGGGTGCTTTGGTTTCAAAATTTCATGGCGGCAGTCCAGCCGCGAAAGTGCACCGTCCCTGAAGTCTGGGGGCTAAGGAGACAGATGAACTAATCAGCGTTTCCGTTTTGGATTGCCAGCTGGATTTGAAATGATGAACAACATTCACGCTACAAATTTGCCGAAATGATGTAATGGGACAGACCCTACTAAGGACAGAATTGCGAAGGAAGGCATTTACAAATTGAAAACAATCACGGACTTCATTTTCCAGCATGCTCCTACTCGTTAATTGGAGGATTTAAAAAGTCACATGCTGGGAAGTGCCTGCCTTCCTTCATTCCCATTACATGCTGATGCCTGTGACCAAGGGGCTGGAAGCCCCGAAACGCGTAAGGCAAAGAAATCTACATTGCGTTTAAATAAATGCTGTTCTGCCTGAAAAATGAGCTGGTTCTGAGTGCACTTTCATACCGGGGGTGCTTTGGTTTCAAAATTTCATGGCGGCAGTCCAGCCGCGAAAGTGCACCGTCCCTGAAGTCTGGGGGCCAAGGAGACAGATGAACTATTCAGCGTTTCCGTTTTGGATTGCCAGCTGGCCTTTGAAATGATGAACAACATTCACGCTACAAATTTGCCGAAATGATGTAATGGGACAGACCCTACTAAGGACAGAATTGCGAAGGAAGGCATTTACAAATTGAAAACAATCACGGACTTCATTTTCCAGCATGCTCCTACTCGTTGTTAATTGGAGGATTTAAAAAGTCACATGCTGGGAAGTGCCTGCCTTCCTTCATTCCCATTACATGCTGATGCCTGTGACCAAGGGGCTGGAAGCCCCGAAACGCATAAGGCAAAGAAATCTACATTGCGTTTAAATAAATGCTGTTCTGCCTGAATAATGAGCTGGTTCTGAGTGCACTTTCATAACGGGGGTGCTTTGGTTTCAAAATTTCATGGCGGCAGTCCAGCCGCGAAAGTGCACCGTCCCTGAAGTCTGGGGGCCAAGGAGACAGATGAACTATTCAGCGTTTCCGTTTTGGATTGCCAGCTGGCCTTTGAAATGATGAACAACATTCACGCTACAAATTTGCCGAAATGATGTAATGGGACACACCCTACTAAGGACAGAATTGCGAAGGAAGGCATTTACAAATTGAAAACAATCACGGACTTCATTTTCCAGCATGCTCCTACTCGTTGTTAATTGGAGGATTTAAAAAGTCACATGCTGGGAAGTGCCTGCCTTCCTTCATTCCCATTACATGCTGATGCCTGTGACCAAGGGGCTGGAAGCCCCGAAACGCGTAAGGCAAAGAAATCTACATTGCGTTTAAATAAATGCTGTTCTGCCTGAAAAATGAGCTGGTTCTGAGTGCACTTTCATACCGGGGGTGCTTTGGTTTCAAAATTTCATGGCGGCAGTCCAGCCGCGAAAGTGCACCGTCCCTGAAGTCTGGGGGCCAAGGAGACAGATTAACTATTCAGCGTTTCCGTTTTGGATTGCCAGCTGGCCTTTGAAATGATGAACAACATTCACGCTACAAATTTGCCGAAATGATGTAATGGGACAGACCCTACTAAGGACGGAATTGCGAAGGAAGGCATTTACAAATTGAAAACAATCACAGACTTCATTTTCCAGCATGCTCCTACTCGTTGTTAATTGGAGGATTTAAAAAGTCACATGCTGGGAAGTGCCTGCCTTCCTTCATTCCCATTACATGCTGATGCCTGTGACCAAGGGGCTGGAAGCCCCGAAACGCGTAAGGCAAAGAAATCTACATTGCGTTTAAATAAATGCTGTTCTGCCTGAAAAATGAGCTGGTTCTGAGTGCACTTTCATACCGGGGGTGCTTTGGTTTCAAAATTTCATGGCGGCAGTCCAGCCGCGAAAGTGCACAGTCCCTGAAGTCTGGGGGCCAAGGAGACAGATGAACTATTCAGCGTTTCCGTTTTGGATTGCCAGCTGGCCTTTGAAATGATGAACAACATTCACGCTACAAATTTGCCGAAATGATGTAATGGGACAGACCCTACTAAGGACAGAATTGCGAAGGAAGGCATTTACAAATTGAAAACAATCACGGACTTCATTTTCCAGCATGCTCCTACTCGTTGTTAATTGGAGGATTTAAAAAGTCACATGCTGGGAGGTGCCTGCCTTCCTTCATTCCCATTACATGCTGATGCCTGTGACCAAGGGGCTGGAAGCCCCGAAACGCGTTAGGCAAAGAAATCTACATTGCGTTTAAATAAATGCTGTTCTGCCTGAAAAATGAGCTGGTTCTGAGTGCACTTTCATAACGGGGGTGCTTTGGTTTCAAAATTTCATGGCGGCAGTCCAGCCGCGAAAGTGCACCGTCCCTGAAGTCTGGGGGCCAAGGAGACAGATGAACTATTCAGCGTTTCCGTTTTGGATTGCCAGCTGGCCTTTGAAATGATGAACAACATTCACGCTACAAATTTGCCGAAATGATGTAATGGGACAGACCCTACTATGGACAGAATTGCGAAGGAAGGCATTTACAAATTGAAAACAATCACAGACTTCATTTTCCAGCATGCTCCTATTCGTTGTTAATTGGAGGATTTAAAAAGTCACATGCTGGGAAGTGCCTGCCTTCCTTCATTCCCATTACATGCTGATGCCTGTGACCAAGGGGCTGGAAGCCCCGAAACGCGTAAGGCAAAGAAATCTACATTGCGTTTAAATAAATGCTGTTCTGCCTGAAAAATGAGCTGGTTCTGAGTGCACTTTCATACCAGGGGTGCTTTGGTTTCAAAATTTCATGGCGGCAGTCCAGCCGCGAAAGTGCACAGTCCCTGAAGTCTGGGGGCCAAGGAGACAGATGAACTATTCAGCGTTTCCGTTTTGGATTGCCAGCTGGCCTTTGAAATGATGAACAACATTCACGCTACAAATTTGCCGAAATGATGTAATGGGACAGACCCTACTAAGGACAGAATTGCGAAGGAAGGCATTTACAAATTGAAAACAATCACGGACTTCATTTTCCAGCATGCTCCTACTCGTTGTTAATTGGAGGATTTAAAAAGTCACATGCTGGGAAGTGCCTGCCTTCCTTCATTCCCATTACATGCTGATGCCTGTGACCAAGGGGCTGGAAGCCCCGAAACGCGTTAGGCAAAGAAATCTACATTGCGTTTAAATAAATGCTGTTCTGCCTGAAAAATGAGCTGGTTCTGAGTGCACTTTCATAACGGGGGTGCTTTGGTTTCAAAATTTCATGGCGGCAGTCCAGCCGCGAAAGTGCACCGTCCCTGAAGTCTGGGGGCCAAGGAGACAGATGAACTATTCAGCGTTTCCGTTTTGGATTGCCAGCTGGCCTTTGAAATGATGAACAACATTCACGCTACAAATTTGCCGAAATGATGTAATGGGACAGACCCTACTATGGACAGAATTGCGAAGGAAGGCATTTACAAATTGAAAACAATCACGGACTTCATTTTCCAGCATGCTCCTATTCGTTGTTAATTGGAGGATTTAAAAAGTCACATGCTGGGAAGTGCCTGCCTTCCTTCATTCCCATTACATGCTGATGCCTGTGACCAAGGGGCTGGAAGCCCCGAAACGCGTAAGGCACAGAAATCTACATTGCGTTTAAATAAATGCTGTTCTGCCTGAAAAATGAGCTGGTTCTGAGTGCACTTTCATTCCGGGGGTGCTTTGGTTTCAAAATTTCATGGCGGCAGTCCAGCCGCGAAAGTGCACCGTCCCTGAATTCCGGGGGCCAAGGAGACAGATGAACTATTCAGCGTTTCCGTTTTGGATTGCCAGCTGGCCTTTGAAATGATGAACAACATTCACGCTACAAATTTGCCGAAATGATGTAATGGGACAGACCCTACTAAGGACAGAATTGCGAAGGAAGGCATTTACAAATTGAAAACAATCACGGACTTCATTTTCCAGCATGCTCCTACTCGTTGTTAATTGGAGGATTTAAAAAGTCACATGCTGGGAAGTGCCTGCCTTCCTTCATTCCCATTACATGCTGATGCCTGTGACCAAGGGGCTGGAAGCCCCGAAACGCGTAAGGCAAAGAAATCTACTTTGCGTTTAAATAAATGCTGTTCTGCCTGAAAAATTAGCTGGTTCTGAGTGCACTTTCATACCGGGGGTGCTTTGGTTTCAAAATTTCATGGCGGCAGTCCAGCCGCGAAAGTGCACCGTCCCTGAAGTCTGGGGGCCAAGGAGACAGATGAACTATTCAGGGTTTCCGTTTTGGATTGCCAGCTGGCCTTTGAAATGATGAACAACATTCATGCTACAAATTTGCCGAAATGATGTAATGGGACAGACCCTACTAAGGACAGAATTGCGAAGGAAGGCATTTACAAATTGAAAACAATCACGGACTTCATTTTCCAGCATGCTCCTACTCGTTGTTAATTGGAGGATTTAAAAAGTCACATGCTGGGAAGTGCCTGCCTTCCTTCATTCCCATTACATGCTGATGCCTGTGACCAAGGGGCTGGAAGCCCCGAAACGCGTAAGGCAAAGAAATCTACATTGCGTTTAAATAAATGCTGTTCTGCCTGAAAAATGAGCTGCTTCTGAGTGCACTTTCATACCGGGGGTGCTTTGGTTTCAAAATTTCATGGCGGCAGTCCAGCCGCGAAAGTGCACCGTCCCTGAAGTCTGGGGGCCAAGGAGACAGATGAACTATTCAGCGTTTCCGTTTTGGATTGCCAGCTGGCCTTTGAAATGATGAACAACATTCACGCTACAAATTTGCCGAAATGATGTAATGGGAGAGACCCTACTAAGGACAGAATTGCGAAGGAAGGCATTTACAAATTGAAAACAATCCCGGACTTCATTTTCCAGCATGCTCCTACTCGTTGTTAATTGGAGGATTTAAAAAGTCACATGCTGGGAAGTGCCTGCCTTCCTTCATTCCCATTACATGCTGATGCCTGTGACCAAGGGTCTGGAAGCCCCGAAACGCGTAAGGCAAAGAAATCTACATTGCGTTTAAATAAATGCTGTTCTGCCTGAAAAATGAGCTGGTTCTGAGTGCACTTTCATACCGGGGGTGCTTTGGTTTCAAAATTTCATGGCGGCAGTCCATCCGCGAAAGTGCACCGTCCCTGAAGTCTGGGGGCCAAGGAGACAGATGAACTATTCAGCGTTTCCGTTTTGGATTGCCAGCTGGCCTTTGAAATGATGAACAACATTCACGCTACAAATTTGCCGAAATGATGTAATGGGACAGACCCTACTAAGGAGAGAATTGCGAAGGAAGGCATTTACAAATTGAAAACAATCACGGACTTCATTTTCCAGCATGCTCCTACTCGTTGTTAATTGGAGGATTTAAAAAGTCACATGCTGGGAAGTGCCTGCCTTCCTTCATTCCCATTACATGCTGATGCCTGTGACCAAGGGGCTGGAAGCCCCGAAACGCGTAAGGCACAGAAATCTACATTGCGTTTAAATAAATGCTGTTCTGCCTGAAAAATGAGCTGGTTCTGAGTGCACTTTCATTCCGGGGGTGCTTTGGTTTCAAAATTTCATGGCGGCAGTCCAGCCGCGAAAGTGCACCGTCCCTGAAGTCCGGGGGCCAAGGAGACAGATGAACTATTCAGCGTTTCCGTTTTGGATTGCCAGCTGGCCTTTGAAATGATGAACAACATTCACGCTGCAAATTTGCCGAAATGATGTAATGGGACAGACCCTACTAAGGACAGAATTGCGAAGGAAGGCATTTACAAATTGAAAACAATCACGGACTTCATTTTCCAGCATGCTCCTACTCGTTGTTAATTGGAGGATTTAAAAAGTCACATGCTGGGAAGTGCCTGCCTTCCTTCATTCCCATTACATGCTGATGCCTGTGACCAAGGGGCTGGAAGCCCCGAAACGCGTAAGGCAAAGAAATCTACATTGCGTTTAAATAAATGCTGTTCTGCCTGAAAAATGAGCTGGTTCTTAGTGCACTTTCATACCGGGGGTGCTTTGGTTTCAAAATTTCATGGCGGCAGTCCAGCCGCGAAAGTGCACCGTCCCTTAAGTCTGGGGGCCAAGGAGACAGATGAACTATTCAGCGTTTCCGTTTTGGATTGCCAGCTGGCCTTTGAAATGATGAACAACATTCACGCTACAAATTTGCCAAAATGATGTAATGGGACAGACCCTACTAAGGACAGAATTGCGAAGGAAGGCATTTACAAATTGAAAACAATCACGGACTTCATTTTCCAGCATGCTCCTACTCGTTGTTAATTGGAGGATTTAAAAAGTCACATGCTGGGAAGTGCCTGCCTTCCTTCATTCCCATTACATGCTGATGCCTGTGACCAAGGGGCTGGAAGCCCCGAAACGCGTAAGGCAAAGAAATCTACATTGCGTTTAAATAAATGCTGTTCTGCCTGAAAAATGAGCTGCTTCTGAGTGCACTTTCATACCGGGGGTGCTTTGGTTTCAAAATTTCATGGCGGCAGTCCAGCCGCGAAAGTGCACCGTCCCTGAAGTCTGGGAGCCAAGGAGACAGATGAACTATTCAGCGTTTCCGTTTTGGATTGCAGGCTGGCCTTTGAAATGATGAACAACATTCACGCTACAAATTTGCCGAAATGATGTAATGGGACAGACCCTACTAAGGACAGAATTGCGAAGGAAGGCATTTACAAATTGAAAACAATCACGGACTTCATTTTCCAGCATGCTCCTACTCGTTGTTAATTGGAGGATTTAAAAAGTCACATGCTGGGAAGTGCCTGCCTTCCTTCATTCCCATTACATGCTGATGCCTGTGACCAAGGGGCTGGAAGCCCTGAAACGCGTAAGGCAAAGAAATCTACATTGCGTTTAAATAAATGCTGTTCTGCCTGAAAAATGAGCTGGTTCTGAGTGCACTTTCATACCGGGGGTGCTTTGGTTTCAAAATTTCATGGCGGCAGTCCAGCCGCGAAAGTGCACCGTCCCTGAAGTCTGGGGGCCAAGGAGACAGATGAACTATTCAGCGTTTCCGTTTTGGATTGCCAGCTGGCCATTGAAATGATGAACAACATTCACGCTACAAATTTGCCGAAATGATGTAATGGGACAGACCCTACTAAGGACAGAATTGCGAAGGAAGGCATTTACAAATTGAAAACAATCACGGACTTCATTTTCCAGCATGCTCCTACTCGTTGTTAATTGGAGGATTTAAAAAGTCACATGCTGGGAAGTGCCTGCCTTCCTTCATTCCCATTACATGCTGATGCCTGTGACCAAGGGGCTGGAAGCCCCGAAACGCGTAAGGCAAAGAAATATACATTGCGTTTAAATAAATGCTGTTCTGCCTGAATAATGAGCTGGTTCTGAGTGCACTTTCATACCGGGGGTGCTTTGGTTTCAAAATTTCATGGCGGCAGTCCAGCCGCGAAAGTGCACCGTCCCTGAAGTCTGGGGGCCAAGGAGATAGATGAACTATTCAGCGTTTCCGTTTTGGATTGCCAGCTGGCCTTTGAAATGATGAAAAACATTCACGCTACAAATTTGCCGAAATTATGTAATGGGACATACCCTACTAAGGACAGAATTGCGAAGGAAGGCATTTACAAATTGAAAACAATCACAGACTTCATTTTCCAGCATGCTCCTACTCGTTGTTAATTGGAGGATTTAAAAAGTCACATGCTGGGAAGTGCCTGCCTTCCTTCATTCCCATTACATGCTGATGCCTGTGACCAAGGGGCTGGAAGCCCCGAAACGCATAAGGCAAAGAAATCTACATTGCGTTTAAATAAATGCTGTTCTGCCTGAAAAATGAGCTGGTTCTGAGTGCACTTTCATACCGGGGGTGCTTTGGTTTCAAAATTTCATGGCGGCAGTCCAGCCGCGAAAGTGCACCCTCCCTGAAGTCTGGGGGCCAAGGAGACAGATGAACTAATCAGCGTTTCCGTTTTGGATTGCCAGCTGGCCTTTGAAATGATGAACAACATTCACGCTACAAATTTGCCGAAATGATGTAATGGGACAGACCCTACTAAGGACAGAATTGCGAAGGAAGGCATTTACAAATTGAAAACAATCACGGACTTCATTTTCCAGCATGCTCCTACTCGTTGTTAATTGGAGGATTTAAAAAGTCACATGCTGGGAAGTGCCTGCCTTCCTTCATTCCCATTACATGCTGATGCCTGTGACCAAGGGGCTGGAAGCCCCGAAACGCGTTAGGCAAAGAAATCTACATTGCGTTTAAATAAATGCTGTTCTGCCTGAAAAATGAGCTGGTTCTGAGTGCACTTTCATACCGGGGGTGCTTTGGTTTCAAAATTTCATGGCGGCAGTCCAGCTGCGAAAGTGCACCGTCCCTGAAGTCTGGGGGCCAAGGAGACAGATGAACTATTCAGCGTTTCCGTTTTGGATTGCCAGCTGGCCTTTGAAATGATGAACAACATTCACGCTACAAATTTTCCGAAATGATGTAATGGGACAGACCCTACTAAGGACAGAATTGCGAAGGAAGGCATTTACAAATTGAAAACAATCACGGACTTCATTTTCCAGCATGCTCCTACTCGTTGTTAATTGGAGGATTTAAAAAGTCACATGCTGGGAAGTGCCTGCCTTCCTTCATTCCCATTACATGCTGATGCCTGTGACCAAGGGGCTGGAAGCCCCGAAACGCGTTAGGCAAAGAAATCTACATTGCGTTTAAATAAATGCTGTTCTGCCTGAAAAATGAGCTGGTTCTGAGTGCACTTTCATAACGGGGGTGCTTTGGTTTCAAAATTTCATGGCGGCAGTCCAGCCGCGAAAGTGCACCCTCCCTGAAGTCTGGGGGCCAAGGAGACAGATGAACTATTCAGCGTTTCCGTTTTGGATTGCCAGCTGGCCTTTGAAATGATGAACAACATTCACGCTACAAATTTGCCGAAATGATGTAATGGGACACATCCTACTAAGGACAGAATTGCGAAGGAAGGCATTTACAAATTGAAAACAATCACGGACTTCATTTTCCAGCATGCTCCTACTCGTTGTTAATTGGAGGATTTAAAAAGTCACATGCTGGGAAGTGCCTGCCTTCCTTCATTCCCATTACATGCTGATGCCTGTGACCAAGGGGCTGGAAGCCCCGAAACGCGTAAGGCAAAGAAATCTACATTGCGTTTAAATAAATGCTGTTCTGCCTGAAAAATGAGCTGGTTCTGAGTGCACTTTCATACCGGGGGTGCTTTGGTTTCAAAATTTCATGGCGGCAGTCCAGCCGCGAAAGTGCACCGTCCCTGAAGTCTGGGGGCCAAGGAGACAGATGAACTATTCAGCGTTTCCGTTTTGGATTGCCAGCTGGCCTTTGAAATGATGAACAACATTCACGCTACAAATTTGCCGAAATGATGTAATGGGACAGACCCTACTAAGGACAGAATTGTGAAGGAAGGCATTTACAAATTGAAAACAATCACAGACTTCATTTTCCAGCATGCTCCTACTCGTTGTTAATTGGAGGATTTAAAAAGTCACATGCTGGGAAGTGCCTGCCTTCCTTCATTCCCATTACATGCTGATGCCTGTGACCAAGGGGTTGGAAGCCCCGAAACGCGTAAGGCAAAGAAATCTACATTGCGTTTAAATAAATGCTGTTCTGCCTGAAAAATGAGCTGGTTCTGAGTGCACTTTCATACCGGGGGTGCTTTGGTTTCAAAATTTCATGGCGGCAGTCCAGCCGCGAAAGTGCACAGTCCCTGAAGTCTGGGGGCCAAGGAGACAGATGAACTATTCAGCGTTTCCGTTTTGGATTGCCAGCTGGCCTTTGAAATGATGAACAACATTCACGCTACAAATTTGCCGAAATGATGTAATGGGACAGACCCTACTAAGGACAGAATTGCGAAGGAAGGCATTTACAAATTGAAAACAATCACGGACTTCATTTTCCAGCATGCTCCTACTCGTTGTTAATTGGAGGATTTAAAAAGTCACATGCTGGGAAGTGCCTGCCTTCCTTCCTTCCCATTACATGCTGATGCCTGTGACCAAGGGGCTGGAAGCCCCGAAACGCGTTAGGCAAAGAAATTTACATTGCGTTTAAATAAATGCTGTTCTGCCTGAAAAATGAGCTGGTTCTGAGTGCACTTTCATAACGGGGGTGCTTTGGTTTCAAAATTTCATGGCGGCAGTCCAGCCGCGAAAGTGCACCGTCCCTGAAGTCTGGGGGCCAAGGAGACAGATGAACTATTCAGCGTTTCTGTTTTGGATTGCCAGCTGGCCTTTGAAATGATGAACAACATTCACGCTACAAATTTGCCGAAATGATGTAATGGGACAGACCCTACTATGGACAGAATTGCGAAGGAAGGCATTTACAAATTGAAAACAATCACGGACTTCATTTTCCAGCATGCTCCTACTCGTTGTTAATTGGAGGATTTAAAAAGTCACATGCTGGGAAGTGCCTGCCTTCCTTCCTTCCCATTACATGCTGATGCCTGTGACCAAGGGGCTGGAAGCCCCGAAACGCGTTAGGCAAAGAAATTTACATTGCGTTTAAATAAATGCTGTTCTGCCTGAAAAATGAGCTGGTTCTGAGTGCACTTTCATAACGGGGGTGCTTTGGTTTCAAAATTTCATGGCGGCAGTCCAGCCGCGAAAGTGCACCGTCCCTGAAGTCTGGGGGCCAAGGAGACAGATGAACTATTCAGCGTTTCTGTTTTGGATTGCCAGCTGGCCTTTGAAATGATGAACAACATTCACGCTACAAATTTGCCGAAATGATGTAATGGGACAGACCCTACTATGGACAGAATTGCGAAGGAAGGCATTTACAAATTGAAAACAATCACGGACTTCATTTTCCAGCATGCTCCTATTCGTTGTTAATTGGAGGATTTAAAAAGTCACATGCTGGGAAGTGCCTGCCTTCCTTCATTCCCATTACATGCTGATGCCTGTGACCAAGGGGCTGGAAGCCCCGAAACGCGTAAGGCAAAGAAATCTACATTGCGTTTAAATAAATGCTGTTCTGCCTGAAAAATGAGCTGGTTCTGAGTGCACTTTCATACCGGGGGTGCTTTGGTTTCAAAATTTCATGGCGGCAGTCTATCCGCGAAAGTGCACCGTCCCTGAAGTCTGGGGGCCAAGGAGACAGATGAACTATTCAGCGTTTCCGTTTTGGATTGCCAGCTGGCCTTTGAAATGATGAACAACATTCACGCTACAAATTTGCCGAAATGATGTAATGGGACAGACCCTACTAAGGAGAGAATTGCGAAGGAAGGCATTTACAAATTGAAAACAATCACGGACTTCATTTTCCAGCATGCTCCTACTCGTTGTTAATTGGAGGATTCAAAAAGTCACATGCTGGGAAGTGCCTGCCTTCCTTCATTCCCATTACATGCTGATGCCTGTGACCAAGGGGCTGGAAGCCCCGAAACGCGTAAGGCACAGAAATCTACATTGCGTTTAAATAAATGCTGTTCTGCCTGAAAAATGAGCTGGTTCTGAGTGCACTTTCATTCCGGGGGTGCTTTGGTTTCAAAATTTCATGGCGGCAGTCCAGCCGCGAAAGTGCACCGTCCCTGACGTCCGGGGGCCAAGGAGACAGATGAACTATTCAGCGTTTCCGTTTTGGATTGCCAGCTGGCCTTTGAAATGATGAACAACATTCACGCTACAAATTTGCCGAAATGATGTAATGGGACAGACCCTACTAAGGACAGAATTGCGAAGGAAGGCATTTACAAATTGAAAACAATCACGGACTTCATTTTCCAGCATGCTCCTACTCGTTGTTAATTGGAGGATTTAAAAAGTCACATGCTGGGAAGTGCCTGCCTTCCTTCATTCCCATTACATGCTGATGCCTGTGACCAAGGGGCTGGAAGCCCCGAAACGCGTAAGGCAAAGAAATCTACTTTGCGTTTAAATAAATGCTGTTCTGCCTGAAAAATGAGCTGGTTCTGAGTGCACTTTCATACCGGGGGTGCTTTGGTTTCAAAATTTCATGGCGGCAGTCCAGCCGCGAAAGTGCACCGTCCCTGAAGTCTGGGGGCCAAGGAGACAGATGAACTATTCAGCGTTTCCGTTTTGGATTGCCAGCTGGCCTTTGAAATGATGAACAACATTCATGCTACAAATTTGCCGAAATGATGTAATGGGACAGACCCTACTAAGGACAGAATTGCGAAGGAAGGCATTTACAAATTGAAAACAATCACGGACTTCATTTTCCAGCATGCTCCTACTCGTTGTTAATTGGAGGATTTAAAAAGTCACATGCTGGGAAGTGCCTGCCTTCCTTCATTCCCATTACATGCTGATGCCTGTGACCAAGGGGCTGGAAGCCCCGAAACGCGTAAGGCAAAGAAATCTACATTGCGTTTAAATAAATGCTGTTCTGCCTGAAAAATGAGCTGCTTCTGAGTGCACTTTCATACCGGGGGTGCTTTGGTTTCAAAATTTCATGGCGGCAGTCCAGCCGCGAAAGTGCACCGTCCCTGAAGTCTGGGGGCCAAGGAGACAGATGAACTATTCAGCGTTTCCGTTTTGGATTGCCAGCTGGCCTTTGAAATGATGAACATCATTCACGCTACAAATTTGCCGAAATGATGTAATGGGACAGACCCTACTAAGGACAGAATTGCGAAGGAAGGCATTTACAAATTGAAAACAATCCCGGACTTCATTTTCCAGCATGCTCCTACTCGTTGTTAATTGGAGGATTTAAAAAGTCACATGCTGGGAAGTGCCTGCCTTCCTTCATTCCCATTACACGCTGATGCCTGTGACCAAGGGTCTGGAAGCCCCGAAACGCGTAAGGCAAAGAAATCTACATTGCGTTTAAATAAATGCTGTTCTGCCTGAAAAATGAGCTGGTTCTGAGTGCACTTTCATACCGGGGGTGCTTTGGTTTCAAAATTTCATGGCGGCAGTCCATCCGCGAAAGTGCACCGTCCCTGAAGTCTGGGGGCCAAGGAGACAGATGAACTATTCAGCGTTTCCGTTTTGGATTGCCAGCTGGCCTTTGAAATGATGAACAACATTCACGCTACAAATTTGCCGAAATGATGTAATGGGACAGACCCTACTAAGGAGAGAATTGCGAAGGAAGGCATTTACAAATTGAAAACAATCACGGACTTCATTTTCCAGCATGCTCCTACTCGTTGTTAATTGGAGGATTTAAAAAGTCACATGCTGGGAAGTGCCTGCCTTCCTTCATTCCCATTACATGCTGATGCCTGTGACCAAGGGGCTGGAAGCCCCGAAACGCGTAAGGCACAGAAATCTACATTGCGTTTAAATAAATGCTGTTCTGCCTGAAAAATGAGCTGGTTCTGAGTGCACTTTCATTCCGGGGGTGCTTTGGTTTCAAAATTTCATGGCGGCAGTCCAGCCGCGAAAGTGCACCGTCCCTGAAGTCCGGGGGCCAAGGAGACAGATGAACTATTCAGCGTTTCCGTTTTGGATTGCCAGCTGGCCTTTGAAATGATGAACAACATTCACGCTACAAATTTGCCGAAATGATGTAATGGGACAGACCCTACTAAGGACAGAATTGCGAAGGAAGGCATCTACAAATTGAAAACAATCACGGACTTCATTTTCCAGCATGCTCCTACTCGTTGTTAATTGGAGGATTTAAAAAGTCACATGCTGGGAAGTGCCTGCCTTCCTTCATTCCCATTACATGCTGATGCCTGTGACCAAGGGGCTGGAAGCCCCGAAACGCGTAAGGCAAAGAAATCTACATTGCGTTTAAATAAATGCTGTTCTGCCTGAAAAATGAGCTGGTTCTGAGTGCACTTTCATACCGGGGGTGCTTTGGTTTCAAAATTTCATGGCGGCAGTCCAGCCGCGAAAGTGCACCGTCCCTTAAGTCTGGGGGCCAAGGAGACAGATGAACTATTCAGCGTTTCCGTTTTGGATTGCCAGCTGGCCTTTGAAATGATGAACAACATTCACGCTACAAATTTGCCGAAATGATGTAATGGGACAGACCCTACTAAGGACAGAATTGCGAAGGAAGGCATTTACAAATTGAAAACAATCACGGACTTCATTTTCCAGCATGCTCCTACTCGTTGTTAATTGGAGGATTTAAAAAGTCACATGCTGGGAAGTGCCTGCCTTCCTTCATTCCCATTACATGCTGATGCCTGTGACCAAGGGGCTGGAAGCCCCGAAACGCGTAAGGCAAAGAAATCTACATTGCGTTTAAATAAATGCTGTTCTGCCTGAAAAATGAGCTGCTTCTGAGTGCACTTTCATACCGGGGGTGCTTTGGTTTCCAAATTTCATGGCGGCAGTCCAGCCGCGAAAGTGCACCGTCCCTGAAGTCTGGGAGCCAAGGAGACAGATGAACTATTCAGCGTTTCCGTTTTGGATTGCCAGCTGGCCTTTGAAATGATGAACAACATTCACGCTACAAATTTGCCGAAATGATGTAATGGGACAGACCCTACTAAGGACAGAATTGCGAAGGAAGGCATTTACAAATTAAAAACAATCACGGACTTCATTTTCCAGCATGCTCCTACTCGTTGTTAATTGGAGGATTTAAAAAGTCACATGCTGGGAAGTGCCTGCCTTCCTTCATTCCCATTACATGCTGATGCCTGTGACCAAGGGGCTGGAAGCCCCGAAACGCGTAAGGCAAAGAAATCTACATTGCGTTTAAATAAATGCTGTTCTGCCTGAAAAATGAGCTGGTTCTGAGTGCACTTTCATACCGGGGGTGCTTTGGTTTCAAAATTTCATGGCGGCAGTCCAGCCGCGAAAGTGCACCGTCCCTGAAGTCTGGGGGCCAAGGAGACAGATGAACTATTCAGCATTTCCGTTTTGGATTGCCAGCTGGCCTTTGAAATGATGAACAACATTCACGCTACAAATTTGCCGAAATGATGTAATGGGACAGACCCTACTAAGGACAGAATTGCGAAGGAAGGCATTTACAAATTGAAAACAATCACGGACTTCATTTTCCAGCATGCTCCTACTCGTTGTTAATTGGAGGATTTAAAAAGTCACATGCTGGGAAGTGCCTGCCTTCCTTCATTCCCATTACATGCTGATGCCTGTGACCAAGGGGCTGGAAGCCCCGAAACGCGTAAGGCAAAGAAATATACATTGCGTTTAAATAAATGCTGTTCTGCCTGAATAATGAGCTGGTTCTGAGTGCACTTTCATACCGGGGGTGCTTTGGTTTCAAAATTTCATGGCGGCAGTCCAGCCGCGAAAGTGCACCGTCCCTGAAGTCTGGGGGCCAAGGAGACAGATGAACTAATCAGCGTTTCCGTTTTGGATTGCCAGCTGGCCTTTGAAATGATGAACAACATTCACGCTACAAATTTGCCGAAATGATGTAATGGGACAGACCCTACTAAGGACAGAATTGCGAAGGAAGGCATTTACAAATTGAAAACAATCACGGACTTCATTTTCCAGCATGCTCCTACTCATTGTTAATTGGAGGATTTAAAAAGTCACATGCTGGGAAGTGCCTGCCTTCCTTCATTCCCATTACATGCTGATGCCTGTGACCAAGGGGCTGGAAGCCCCGAAACGCGTAAGGCAAAGAAATCTACATTGCGTTTAAATAAATGCTGTTCTGCCTGAAAAATGAGCTGGTTCTGAGTGCACTTTCATACCGGGGGTGCTTTGGTTTCAAAATTTCATGGCGGCAGTCCAGCCGCGAAAGTGCACCGTCCCTGAAGTCTGGGGGCCAAGGAGACAGATGAACTATTCAGCGTTTCCGTTTTGGATTGCCAGCTGGCCTTTGAAATGATGAACAACATTCACGCTACAAATTTGCCGAAATGATGTAATGGGACAGACCCTACTAAGGACAGAATTGCGAAGGAAGGCATTTACAAATTGAAAACAATCACGGACTTCATTTTCCAGCATGCTCCTACTCGTTGTTAATTGGAGGATTTAAAAAGTCACATGCTGGGAAGTGCCTGCCTTCCTTCATTCCCATTACATGCTGATGCCTGTGACCAAGGGGCTGGAAGCCCCGAAACGCATAAGGCAAAGAAATCTACATTGCGTTTAAATAAATGCTGTTCTGCCTGAATAATGAGCTGGTTCTGAGTGCACTTTCATACCGGGGGTGCTTTGGTTTCAAAATTTCATGGCGGCAGTCCAGTCGCGAAAGTGCACCGTCCCTGAAGTCTGGGGGCCAAGGAGATAGATGAACTATTCAGCGTTTCCGTTTTGGATTGCCAGCTGGCCTTTGAAATGATGAACAACATTCACGCTACAAATTTGCCGAAATTATGTAATGGGACATACCCTACTAAGGACAGAATTGCGAAGGAAGGCATTTACAAATTGAAAACAATCACGGACTTCATTTTCCAGCATGCTCCTACTCGTTGTTAATTGGAGGTTTTAAAAAGTCACATGCTGGGAAGTGCCTGCCTTCCTTCATTCCCATTACATGCTGATGAATGTGACCAAGGGGCTGGAAGCCCCGAAACGCGTTAGGCAAAGAAATCTACATTGCGTTTAAATAAATGCTGTTCTGCCTGAAAAATGAGCTGGTTCTGAGTGCACTTTCATAACGGGGGTGCTTTGGTTTCAAAATTTCATGGCGGCAGTCCAGCCGCGAAAGTGCACCGTCCCTGAAGTCTGGGGGCCAAGGAAACAGATGAACTATTCAGCGTTTCCGTTTTGGATTGCCAGCTGGCCTTTGAAATGATGAACAACATTCACGCTACAAATTTGCCGAAATGATGTAATGGGACAGACCCTACTAAGGACAGAATTGCGAAGGAAGGCATTTACAAATTGAAAACAATCACGGACTTCATTTTCCAGCATGCTCCTACTCGTTGTTAATTGGAGGTTTTAAAAAGTCACATGCTGGGAAGTGCCTGCCTTCCTTCATTCCCATTACATGCTGATGCCTGTGACCAAGGGGCTGGAAGCCCCGAAACGCGTTAGGCAAAGAAATCTACATTGCGTTTAAATAAATGCTGTTCTGCCTGAAAAATGAGCTGGTTCTGAGTGCACTTTCATAACGGGGGTGCTTTGGTTTCAACATTTCATGGCGGCAGTCCAGCCGCGAAAGTGCACCGTCCCTGAAGTCTGGGGGCCAAGGAGATAGATGAACTATTCAGCGTTTCCGTTTTGGATTGCCAGCTGGCCTTTGAAATGATGAACAACATTCACGCTACAAATTTGCCGAAATTATGTAATGGGACATACCCTACTAAGGACAGAATTGCGAAGGAAGGCATTTACAAATTGAAAACAATCACGGACTTCATTTTCCAGCATGCTCCTACTCGTTGTTAATTGGAGGATTTAAAAAGTCACATGCTGGGAAGTGCCTGCCTTCCTTCATTCCCATTACATGCTGATGCCTGTGACCAAGGGGCTGGAAGCCCCGAAACGCATAAGGCAAACAAATCTACATTGCGTTTAAATAAATGCTGTTCTGCCTGAAAAATGAGCTGGTTCTGAGTGCACTTTCATACCGGGGGTGCTTTGGTTTCAAAATTTCATGGCGGCAGTCCAGCCGGGAAAGTGCACCGTCACTGAAGTCTGGGGGGCCAAGGAGACAGATGAACTGTTCAGCGTTTCCGTTTTGGATTGCCAGCTGGCCTTTGAAATGATGAACAACATTCACGCTACAAATTTGCCGAAATGATGTAATGGGACAGACCCTACTAAGGAGAGAATTGCGAAGGAAGGCATTTACAAATTGAAAACAATCACGGACTTCATTTTCCAGCATGCTCCTACTCGTTGTTAATTGGAGGATTTAAAAAGTCACATGCTGGGAAGTGCCTGCCTTCCTTCATTCCCATTACATGCTGATGCCTGTGACCAAGGGGCTGGAAGCCCCGAAACGCGTAAGGCAAAGAAATCTACATTGCGTTTAAATAAATGCTGTTCTGCCTGAAAAATGAGCTGGTTCTGAGTGCACTTTCATACCGGGGGTGCTTTGGTTTCAAAATTTAATGGCGGCAGTCCAGCCGCGAAAGTGCACCGTCCCTGAAGTCTGGGGGCCAAGGAGACAGATGAACTATTCAGCGTTTCCGTTTTGGATTGCCAGCTGGCCTTTGAAATGATGAACAACATTCACGCTACAAATTTGCCGAAATGATGTAATGGGACAGACCCTACTAAGGAGAGAATTGCGAAGGAAGGCATTTACAAATTGAAAACAATCACGGACTTCATTTTCCAGCATGCTCCTACTCGTTGTTAATTGGAGGATTTAAAAAGTCACATGCTGGGAAGTGCCTGCCTTCCTTCATTCCCATTACATGCTGATGCCTGTGACCAAGGGGCTGGAAGCCCCGAAACGCGTAAGGCAAAGAAATCTACATTGAGTTTAAATAAATGCTGTTCTGCCTGAAAAATGAGCTGGTTCTGAGTGCACTTTCATACCGGGGGTGCTTTGGTTTCAAAATTTCATGGCGGCAGTCCAGCCGCGAAAGTGCACCGTCCCTGAAGTCTGGGGGCCAAGGAGACAGATGAACTATTCAGCGTTTCCGTTTTGGATTGCCAGCTGGCCTTTGAAATGATGAACAACATTCACGCTACAAATTTGCCGAAATGATGTAATGGGACAGACCCTACTAAGGACAGAATTGCGAAGGAAGGCATTTACAAATTGAAAACAATCACGGACTTCATTTTCCAGCATGCTCCTACTCGTTGTTAATTGGAGGATTTAAAAAGTCACATGCTGGGAAGTGCCTGCCTTCCTTCATTCCCATTACATGCTGATGCCTGTGACCAAGGGGCTGGAAGCCCCGAAACGCGTAAGGCAAAGAAATCTACATTGCGTTTAAATAAATGCTGTTCTGCCTGAAAAATGAGCTGGTTCTGAGTGCACTTTCATACCGGGGGTGCTTTGGTTTCAAAATTTCATGGCGGCAGTCCAGCCGCGAAAGTGCACCGTCCCTGAAGTCTGGGGGCCAAGGAGACAGATGAACTATTCAGCGTTTCCGTTTTGGATTGCCAGCAGGCCTTTGAATTGATGAACAACATTCATGCTACAAATTTGCCGAAATGATGTAATCGGACAGACCCTACTAAGGACAGAATTGCGAAGAAAGGCATTTACAAATTGAAAACAATCACGGACTTCATTTTCCAGCATGCTCCTACTCGTTGTTAATTGGAGGATTTAAAAAGTCACATGCTGGGAAGTGCCTGCCTTCCTTCATTCCCATTACATGCTGATGCCTGTGACCAAGGGGCTGGAAGCCCCGAAACGCGTAAGGCAAAGAAATCTACATTGCGTTTAAATAAATGCTGTTCTGCCTGAAAAATGAGCTGGTTCTGAGTGCACTTTCATACCGGGGGTGCTTTGGTTTCAAAATTTCATGGCGGCAGTCCAGCCGCGAAAGTGCACCGTCCCTGAAGTCTGGGGGCCAAGGAGACAGATGAACTATTCAGCGTTTCCGTTTTGGATTGCCAGCTGGCCTTTGAAATGATGAACAACATTCACGCTACAAATTTGCCGAAATGATGTAATGGGACAGACCCTACTAAGGACAGAATTGCGAAGGAAGGCATTTACAAATTGAAAACAATCACGGACTTCATTTTCCAGCATGCTCCTACTCGTTGTTAATTGGAGGATTTAAAAAGTCACATGCTGGGAAGTGCCTGCCTTCCTTCATTCCCATTACATGCTGATGCCTGTGACCAAGGGGCTGGAAGCCCCGAAACGCGTAAGACAAAGAAATCTACATTGCGTTTAAATAAATGCTGTTCTGCCTGAAAAATGAGCTGGTTCTGAGTGCACTTTCATACCGGGGGTGCTTTGGTTTCAAAATTTCATGGCGGCAGTCCAGCCGCGAAAGTGCACCGTCCCTGAAGTCTGGGGGCCAAGGAGACAGATGAACTATTCAGCGTTTCCGTTTTGGATTGCCAGCTGGCCTTTGAAATGATGAACAACATTCACGCTACAAATTTGCCGAAATGATGTAATGGGACAGACCCTACTAAGGACAGAATTGCGAAGGAAGGCATTTACAAATTGAAAACAATCACGGACTTCATTTTCCAGCATGCTCCTACTCGTTGTTAATTGGAGGATTTAAAAAGTCACATGCTGGGAAGTGCCTGCCTTCCTTCATTCCCATTACATGCTGATGCCTGTGACCAAGGGGCTGGAAGCCCCGAAACGCGTAAGGCAAAGAAATCTACATTGCGTTTAAATAAATGCTGTTCTGCCTGAAAAATGAGCTGGTTCTGAGTGCACTTTCATACCGGGGGTGCTTTGGTTTCAAAATTTCATGGCGGCAGTCCAGCCGCGAAAGTGCACCGTCCCTGAAGTCTGGGGGCCAAGGAGACAGATGAACTATTCAGCGTTTCCGTTTTGGATTGCCAGCTGGCCTTTGAAATGATGAACAAAATTCACGCTACAAATTTGCCGAAATGATGTAATGGGACAGACCCTACTAAGGACAGAATTGCGAAGGAAGGCATTTACAAATTGAAAACAATCACAGACTTCATTTTCCAGCATGCTCCTACTCGTTGTTAATTGGAGGATTTAAAAAGTCACATGCTGGGAAGTGCCTGCCTTCCTTCATTCCCATTACATGCTGATGCCTGTGACCAAGGGGCTGGAAGCCCGGAAACGCGTAAGGCAAAGAAATCTACATTGCGTTTAAATAAATGCTGTTCTGCCTGAAAAATGAGCTGGTTCTGAGTGCACTTTCATACCGGGGGTGCTTTGGTTTCAAAATTTCATTGCGGCAGTCCAGCCGCGAAAGTGCACCGTCCCTGAAGTCTGGGGGCCAAGGAGACAGATGAACTATTCAGCGTTTCCGTTTTGGATTGCCAGCTGGCCTTTGAAATGATGAACAACATTCACGCTACAAATTTGCCGAAATGATGTAATGGGACAGACCCTACTAAGGACAGAATTGCGAAGGAAGGCATTTACAAATTGAAAACAATCACGGACTTCATTTTCCAGCATGCTCCTACTCGTTGTTAATTGGAGGATTTAAAAAGTCACATGCTGGGAAGTGCCTGCCTTCCTTCATTCCCATTACATGCTGATGCCTGTGACCAAGGGGCTGGAAGCCCCGAAACGCGTAAGGCAAAGAAATCTACATTGCGTTTAAATAAATGCTGTTCTGCCTGAAAAATGAGCTGGTTCTGAGTGCACTTTCATACCGGGGGTGCTTTGGTTTCAAAATTTCATGGCGGCAGTCCAGCCGCGAAAGTGCACCATCCCTGAAGTCTGGGGGCCAAGGAGACAGATGAACTATTCAGCGTTTCCGTTTTGGATTGCCAGCTGGCCTTTGAAATGATGAACAACATTCACGCTACAAATTTGCCGAAATGATGTAATGGGACAGACCCTACTAAGGACAGAATTGTGAAGGAAGGCATTTACAAATTGAAAACAATCACGGACTTCATTTTCCAGCATGCTCCTACTCGTTGTTAATTGGAGGATTTAAAAAGTCACATGCTGGGAAGTGCCTGCCTTCCTTCATTCCCATTACATGCTGATGCCTGTGACCAAGGGGCTGGAAGCCCGGAAACGCGTAAGGCAAAGAAATCTACATTGCGTTTAAATAAATGCTGTTCTGCCTGAAAAATGAGCTGGTTCTGAGTGCACTTTCATACCGGGGGTGCTTTGGTTTCAAAATTTCATGGCGGCAGTCCAGCCGCGAAAGTGCACCGTCCCTGAAGTCTGGGGGCCAAGGAGACAGATGAACTATTCAGCGTTTCCGTTTTGGATTGCCAGCTGGCCTTTGAAATGATGAACAACATTCACGCTACAAATTTGCCGAAATGATGTAATGGGACAGACCCTACTAAGGACAGAATTGCGAAGGAAGGCATTTACAAATTGAAAACAATCACGGACTTCATTTTCCAGCATGCTCCTACTCGTTGTTAATTGGAGGATTTAAAAAGTCACATGCTGGGAAGTGCCTGCCTTCCTTCATTCCCATTACATGCTGATGCCTGTGACCAAGGGGCTGGAAGCCCCGAAACGCGTAAGGCAAAGAAATCTACATTGCGTTTAAATAAATGCTGTTCTGCCTGAAAAATGAGCTGGTTCTGAGTGCACTTTCATACCGGGGGTGCTTTGGTTTCAAAATTTCATGGCGGCAGTCCAGCCGCGAAAGTGCACCGTCCCTGAAGTCTGGGGGCCAAGGAGACAGATGAACTATTCAGCGTTTCGTTTTGGATTGCCAGCTGGCCTTTGAAATGATGAACAACATTCACGCTACAAATTTGCCGAAATGATGTAATGGGACAGACCCTACTAAGGACAGAATTGCGAAGGAAGGCATTTACAAATTGAAAACAATCACGGACTTCATTTTCCAGCATGCTCCTACTCATTGTTAATTGGAGGATTTAAAAAGTCACATGCTGGGAAGTGCCTGCCTTCCTTCATTCCCAGTACATGCTGATGCCTGTGACCAAGGGGCTGGAAGCCCCGAAACGCGTAAGGCAAAGAAATCTACATTGCGTTTAAATAAATGCTGTTCTGCCTGAATAATGAGCTGGTTCTGAGTGCACTTTCATACCGGGGGTGCTTTGGTTTCAAAATTTCATGACGGCAGTCCAGCCGCGAAAGTGCACCGTCCCTGAAGTCTGGGGGCCAAGGAGACAGATGAACTATTCAGCGTTTCCGTTTTGGATTGCCAGCTGGCCTTTGAAATGACGAACAACATTCACGCTACAAATTTGCCGAAATGATGTAATGGGACAGACCCTACTAAGGACAGAATTGCGAAGGAAGGCATTTACAAATTGAAAACAATCACGGACTTCATTTTCCAGCATGCTCCTACTCGTTGTTAATTGGAGGATTTAAAAAGTCACATGCTGGGAAGTGCCTGCCTTCCTTCATTCCCATTACATGCTGATGCCTGTGACCAAGGGGCTGGAAGCCCCGAAACGCGTAAGGCAAAGAAATCTACATTGCGTTTAAATAAATGCTGTTCTGCCTGAAAAATGAGCTGGTTCTGAGTGCACTTTCATACCGGGGGTGCTTTGGTTTCAAAATTTCATGGCGGCAGTCCAGCCGCGAAAGTGCACCGTCCCTGAAGTCTGGGGGCCAAGGAGACAGATGAACTATTCAGCGTTTCCGTTTTGGATTGCCAGCTGGCCTTTGAAATGATGAACAACATTCACGCTACAAATTTGCCGAAATGATGTAATGGGACAGACCCTACTAAGGACAGAATTGCGAAGGAAGGCATTTACAAATTGAAAACAATCACGGACTTCATTTTCCAGCATGCTCCTACTCGTTGTTAATTGGAGGATTTAAAAAGTCACATGCTGGGAAGTGCCTGCCTTCCTTCATTCCCATTACATGCTGATGCCTGTGACCAAGGGGCTGGAAGCCCCGAAACGCATAAGGCAAAGAAATCTACATTGCGTTTAAATAAATGCTGTTCTGCCTGAAAAATGAGCTGGTTCTGAGTGCACTTTCATACCGGGGGTGCTTTGGTTTCAAAATTTCATGGCGGCAGTCCAGCCGCGAAAGTGCACCGTCCCTGAAGTCTGGGGGCCAAGGAGACAGATGAACTATTCAGCGTTTCCGTTTTGGATTGCCAGCTGGCCTTTGAAATGATGAACAACATTCACGCTACAAATTTGCCGAAATGATGTAATGGGACAGACCCTACTAAGGACAGAATTGCGAAGGAAGGCATTTACAAATTGAAAACAATCACAGACTTTATTTTCCAGCATGCTCCTACTCGTTGTTAATTGGAGGATTTAAAAAGTCACATGCTGGGAAGTGCCTGCCTTCCTTCATTCCCATTACATGCTGATGCCTGTGACCAAGGGGCTGGAAGCCCCGAAACGCGTAAGGCAAAGAAATCTACATTGCGTTTAAATAAATGCTGTTCTGCCTGAAAAATGAGCTGGTTCTGAGTGCACTTTCATACCAGGGGTGCTTTGGTTTCAAAATTTCATGGCAGCAGTCCAGCCGCGAGAGTGCACCGTCCCTGAAGTCTGGGGGCCAAGGAGACAGATGAACTATTCAGCGTTTCCGTTTTGGATTGCCAGCTGGCCTTTGAAATGATGAACAACATTCACGCTACAAAGTTGCCGAAATGATGTAATGGGACAGACCCTACTAAGGACAGAATTGCGAAGGAAGGCATTTACAAATTGAAAACAATCACGGACTTCATTTTCCAGCATGCTCCTACTCGTTGTTAATTGGAGGATTTAAAAAGTCACATGCTGGGAAGTGCCTGCCTTCCTTCATTCCCATTACATGCTGATGCCTGTGACCAAGGGGCTGGAAGCCCCGAAACGCGTAAGGCAAAGAAAACTACATTGCGTTTAAATAAATGCTGTTCTGCCTGAAAAATGAGCTGGTTCTGAGTGCACTTTCATACCGGGGGTGCTTTGGTTTCAAAATTTCATGGCGGCAGTCCAGCCGCGAAAGTGCACCGTCCCTGAAGTCTGGGGGCCAAGGAGACAGATGAACTATTCAGCGTTTCCGTTTTGGATTGCCAGCTGGCCTTTGAAATGATGAACAACATTCACGCTACAAATTTGCCGAAATGATGTAATGGGACAGACCCTACTAAGGACAGAATTGCAAAGGAAGGCATTTACAAATTGAAAACAATCACGGACTTCATTTTCCAGCATGCTCCTACTCGTTGTTAATTGGAGGATTTAAAAAGTCACATGCTGGGAAGTGCCTGCCTTCCTTCATTCCCATTACATGCTGATGCCTGTGACCAAGGGGCTGGAAGCCCCGAAACGGGTAAGGCAAAGAAATCTACATTGCGTTTAAATAAATGCTGTTCTGCCTGAAAAATGAGCTGGTTCTGAGTGCACTTTCATACCGGTGGTGCTTTGGTTTCAAAATTTCATGGCGGCAGTCCAGCCGCGAAAGTGCACCGTCCCTGAAGTCTGGGGGCCAAGGAGACAGATGAACTATTCAGCGTTTCCGTTTTGGATTGCCAGCTGGCCTTTGAAATGATGAACAACATTCACGCTACAAATTTGCCGAAATGATGTAATGGGACAGACCCTACTAAGGACAGAATTGCGAAGATAGGCATTTACAAATTGAAAACAATCACGGACTTCATTTTCCAGCAAGCTCCTACTCGTTGTTAATTGGAGGATTTAAAAAGTCACATGCTGGGAAGTGCCTGCCTTCCTTCATTCCCATTACATGCTGATGCCTGTGACCAAGGGGCTGGAAGCCCCGAAACGCGTAAGGCAAAGAAATCTACATTGCGTTTAAATAAATGCTGTTCTGCCTGAAAAATGAGCTGGTTCTGAGTGCACTTTCATACCGGGGGTGCTTTGGTTTCAAAATTTCATGGCGGCAGTCCAGCCGCGAAAGTGCACCGTCCCTGAAGTCTGGGGGCCAAGGAGACAGATGAACTATTCAGCGTTTCCATTTTGGATTGCCAGCTGGCCTTTGAAATGATGAACAACATTCACGCTACAAATTTGCCGAAATGATGTAATGGGACAGACCCTACTAAGGACAGAATTGCGAAGGAAGGCATTTACAAATTGAAAACAATCACGGACTTCATTTTCCACCATGCTCCTACTCGTTGTTAATTGGAGGATTTAAAAAGTCACATGCTGGGAAGTGCCTGCCTTCCTTCATTCCCATTACATGCTGATGCCTGTGACCAAGGGGCTGGAAGCCCCGAAACGCGTAAGGCAAAGAAATCTACATTGCGTTTAAATAAATGCTGTTCTGCCTGAAAAATGAGCTGGTTCTGAGTGCACTTTCATACCGGGGGTGCTTTGGTTTCAAAATTTCATGGCGGCAGTCCAGCCCCGAAAGTGCACCGTCCCTGAAGTCTGGGGGCCAAGGAGACAGATGAACTATTCAGCGTTTCCGTTTTGGATTGCCAGCTGGCCTTTGAAATGATGAACAACATTCAGACTACAAATTTGCCGAAATGATGTAATGGGACAGACCCTACTAAGGACAGAATTGCAAAGGAAGGCATTTACAAATTGAAAACAATCACGGACTTCATTTTCCAGCATGCTCCTACTCGTTGTTAATTGGAGGATTTAAAAAGTCACATGCTGGGAAGTGCCTGCCTTCCTTCATTCCCATTACATGCTGATGCCTGTGACCAAGGGGCTGGAAGCCCCGAAACGGGTAAGGCAAAGAAATCTACATTGCGTTTAAATAAATGCTGTTCTGCCTGAAAAATGAGCTGGTTCTGAGTGCACTTTCATACCGGTGGTGCTTTGGTTTCAAAATTTCATGGCGGCAGTCCAGCCGCGAAAGTGCACCGTCCCAGAAGTCTGGGGGCCAAGGAGACAGATGAACTATTCAGCGTTTCCGTTTTGGATTGCCAGCTGGCCTTTGAAATGATGAACAACATTCACGCTACAAATTTGCCGAAATGATGTAATGGGACAGACCCTACTAAGGACAGAATTGCGAAGATAGGCATTTACAAATTGAAAACAATCACGGACTTCATTTTCCAGCAAGCTCCTACTCGTTGTTAATTGGAGGATTTAAAAAGTCACATGCTGGGAAGTGCCTGCCTTCCTTCATTCCCATTACATGCTGATGCCTGTGACCAAGGGGCTGGTAGCCCCGAAACGCGTAAGGCAAAGAAATCTACATTGCGTTTAAATAAATGCTGTTCTGCCTGAAAAATGAGCTGGTTCTGAGTGCACTTTCATACCGGGGGTGCTTTGGTTTCAAAATTTCATGGCGGCAGTCCAGCCGCGAAAGTGCACCGTCCCTGAAGTCTGGGGGCCAAGGAGACAGATGAACTATTCAGCGTTTCCATTTTGGATTGCCAGCTGGCCTTTGAAATGATGAACAACATTCACGCTACAAATTTGCCGAAATGATGTAATGGGACAGACCCTACTAAGGACAGAATTGCGAAGGAAGGCATTTACAAATTGAAAACAATCACGGACTTCATTTTCCAGCATGCTCCTACTCGTTGTTAATTGGAGGATTTAAAAAGTCACATGCTGGGAAGTGCCTGCCTTCCTTCATTCCCATTACATGCTGATGCCTGTGACCAAGGGGCTGGAAGCCCCGAAACGCGTAAGGCAAAGAAATCTACATTGCGTTTAAATAAATGCTGTTCTGCCTGAAAAATGAGCTGGTTCTGAGTGCACTTTCATACCGGGGGTGCTTTGGTTTCAAAATTTCATGGCGGCAGTCCAGCCCCGAAAGTGCACCGTCCCTGAAGTCTGGGGGCCAAGGAGACAGATGAACTATTCAGCGTTTCCGTTTTGGATTGCCAGCTGGCCTTTGAAATGATGAACAACATTCAGGCTACAAATTGCCGAAATGATGTAATGGGACAGACCCTACTAAGGACAGAATTGCGAAGGAAGGCATTTACAAATTGAAAACCATCACGGACTTCATTTTCCAGCATGCTCCTACTCGTTGTTAATTGGAGGATTTAAAAAGTCACATGCTGGGAAGTGCCTGCCTTCCTTCATTCCCATTACATGCTGATGCCTGTGACCAAGGGGCTGGAAGCCCCGAAACGCGTAAGGCAAAGAAATCTACATTGCGTTTAAATAAATGCTGTTCTGCCTGAAAAATGAGCTGGTTCTGAGTGCACTTTCATACCGGGGTGCTTTGGTTTCAAAATTTCATGGCGGCAGTCCAGCCGCGAAAGTGCACCGTCCCTGAAGTCTGGGGGCCAAGGAGACAGATGAACTATTCAGCGTTTCCGTTTTGGATTGCCAGCTGGCCTTTGAAATGATGAACAACATTCACGCTACAAATTTGCCGAAATGATGTAATGGGACAGACCCTACTAAGGACAGAATTGCGAAGGAAGGCATTTACAAATTGAAAACAATCACTGACTTCATTTTCCAGCATGCTCCTACTCGTTGTTAATTGGAGGATTTAAAAAGTCATATGCTGGGAAGTGCCTGCCTTCCTTCATTCCCATTACATGCTGATGCCTGTGACCAAGGGGCTGGAAGCCCCGAAACGCGTAAGGCAAAGAAATCTACATTGCGTTTAAATAAATGCTGTTCTGCCTGAAAAATGAGCTGGTTCTGAGTGCACGTTCATACCGGGGGTGCTTTGGTTTCAAAATTTCATGGCGGCAGTCCAGCCGCGAAAGTGCACCGTCCCTGAAGTCTGGGGGCCAAGGAGACAGATGAACTATTCAGCGTTTCCGTTTTGGATTGCCAGCTGGCCTTTGAAATGATGAACAACATTCACGCTACAAATTTGCCGAAATGATGTAATGGGACAGACCCTACTAAGGACAGAATTGCGAAGGAAGGCATTTACAAATTGAAAACAATCACGGACTTCATTTTCCAGCATGCTCCTACTCGTTGTTAATTGGAGGATTTAAAAAGTCACATGCTGGGAAGTGCCTGCCTTCCTTCATTCCCATTACATGCTGATGCCTGTGACCAAGGGGCTGGAAGCCCCGAAACGCGTAAGGCAAAGAAAACTACATTGCGTTTAAATAAATGCTGTTCTGCCTGAAAAATGAGCTGGTTCTGAGTGCACTTTCATACCGGGGGTGCTTTGGTTTCAAAATTTCATGGCGGCAGTCCAGCCGCGAAAGTGCACCGTCCCTGAAGTCTGGGGGCCAAGGAGACAGATGAACTATTCAGCGTTTCCGTTTTGGATTGCCAGCTGGCCTTTGAAATGATGAACAACATTCACGCTACAAATTTGCCGAAATGATGTAATGGGACAGACCCTACTAAGGACAGAATTGCAAAGGAAGGCATTTACAAATTGAAAACAATCACGGACTTCATTTTCCAGCATGCTCCTACTCGTTGTTAATTGGAGGATTTAAAAAGTCACATGCTGGGAAGTGCCTGCCTTCCTTCATTCCCATTACATGCTGATGCCTGTGACCAAGGGGCTGGAAGCCCCGAAACGGGTAAGGCAAAGAAATCTACATTGCGCTTAAATAAATGCTGTTCTGCCTGAAAAATGAGCTGGTTCTGAGTGCACTTTCATACCGGTGGTGCTTTGGTTTCAAAATTTCATGGCGGCAGTCCAGCCGCGAAAGTGCACCGTCCCTGAAGTCTGGGGGCCAAGGAGACAGATGAACTATTCAGCGTTTCCGTTTTGGATTGCCAGCTGGCCTTTGAAATGATGAACAACATTCACGCTACAAATTTGCCGAAATGATGTAATGGGACAGACCCTACTAAGGACAGAATTGCGAAGATAGGCATTTACAAATTGAAAACAATCACGGACTTCATTTTCCAGCAAGCTCCTACTCGTTGTTAATTGGAGGATTTAAAAAGTCACATGCTGGGAAGTGCCTGCCTTCCTTCATTCCCATTACATGCTGATGCCTGTGACCAAGGGGCTGGAAGCCCCGAAACGCGTAAGGCAAAGAAATCTACATTGCGTTTAAATAAATGCTGTTCTGCCTGAAAAATGAGCTGGTTCTGAGTGCACTTTCATACCGGGGGTGCTTTGGTTTCAAAATTTCATGGCGGCAGTCCAGCCGCAAAAGTGCACCGTCCCTGAAGTCTGGGGGCCAAGGAGACAGATGAACTATTCAGCGTTTCCGTTTTGGATTGCCAGCTGGCCTTTGAAATGATGAACAACATTCACGCTACAAATTTGCCGAAATGATGTAATGGGACAGACCCTACTAAGGACAGAATTGCGAAGGAAGGCATTTACAAATTGAAAACAATCACGGACTTCATTTTCCACCATGCTCCTACTCGTTGTTAATTGGAGGATTTAAAAAGTCACATGCTGGGAAGTGCCTGCCTTCCTTCATTCCCATTACATGCTGATGCCTGTGACCAAGGGGCTGGAAGCCCCGAAACGCGTAAGGCAAAGAAATCTACATTGCGTTTAAATAAATGCTGTTCTGCCTGAAAAATGAGCTGGTTCTGAGTGCACTTTCATACCGGGGGTGCTTTGGTTTCAAAATTTCATGGCGGCAGTCCAGCCCCGAAAGTGCACCGTCCCTGAAGTCTGGGGGCCAAGGAGACAGATGAACTATTCAGCGTTTCCGTTTTGGATTGCCAGCTGGCCTTTGAAATGATGAACAACATTCAGGCTACAAATTTGCCGAAATGATGTAATGGGACAGACCCTACTAAGGACAGAATTGCAAAGGAAGGCATTTACAAATTGAAAACAATCACGGACTTCATTTTCCAGCATGCTCCTACTCGTTGTTAATTGGAGGATTTAAAAAGTCACATGCTGGGAAGTGCCTGCCTTCCTTCATTCCCATTACATGCTGATGCCTGTGACCAAGGGGCTGGAAGCCCCGAAACGGGTAAGGCAAAGAAATCTACATTGCGTTTAAATAAATGCTGTTCTGCCTGAAAAATGAGCTGGTTCTGAGTGCACTTTCATACCGGTGGTGCTTTGGTTTCAAAATTTCATGGCGGCAGTCCAGCCGCGAAAGTGCACCGTCCCAGAAGTCTGGGGGCCAAGGAGACAGATGAACTATTCAGCGTTTCCGTTTTGGATTGCCAGCTGGCCTTTGAAATGATGAACAACATTCACGCTACAAATTTGCCGAAATGATGTAATGGGACAGACCCTACTAAGGACAGAATTGCGAAGATAGGCATTTACAAATTGAAAACAATCACGGACTTCATTTTCCAGCAAGCTCCTACTCGTTGTTAATTGGAGGATTTAAAAAGTCACATGCTGGGAAGTGCCTGCCTTCCTTCATTCCCATTACATGCTGATGCCTGTGACCAAGGGGCTGGTAGCCCCGAAACGCGTAAGGCAAAGAAATCTACATTGCGTTTAAATAAATGCTGTTCTGCCTGAAAAATGAGCTGGTTCTGAGTGCACTTTCATACCGGGGGTGCTTTGGTTTCAAAATTTCATGGCGGCAGTCCAGCCGCGAAAGTGCACCGTCCCTGAAGTCTGGGGGCCAAGGAGACAGATGAACTATTCAGCGTTTCCATTTTGGATTGCCAGCTGGCCTTTGAAATGATGAACAACATTCACGCTACAAATTTGCCGAAATGATGTAATGGGACAGACCCTACTAAGGACAGAATTGCGAAGGAAGGCATTTACAAATTGAAAACAATCACGGACTTCATTTTCCAGCATGCTCCTACTCGTTGTTAATTGGAGGATTTAAAAAGTCACATGCTGGGAAGTGCCTGCCTTCCTTCATTCCCATTACATGCTGATGCCTGTGACCAAGGGGCTGGAAGCCCCGAAACGCGTAAGGCAAAGAAATCTACATTGCGTTTAAATAAATGCTGTTCTGCCTGAAAAATGAGCTGGTTCTGAGTGCACTTTCATACCGGGGGTGCTTTGGTTTCAAAATTTCATGGCGGCAGTCCAGCCCCGAAAGTGCACCGTCCCTGAAGTCTGGGGGCCAAGGAGACAGATGAACTATTCAGCGTTTCCGTTTTGGATTGCCAGCTGGCCTTTGAAATGATGAACAACATTCAGGCTACAAATTTGCCGAAATGATGTAATGGGACAGACCCTACTAAGGACAGAATTGCGAAGGAAGGCATTTACAAATTGAAAACCATCACGGACTTCATTTTCCAGCATGCTCCTACTCGTTGTTAATTGGAGGATTTAAAAAGTCACATGCTGGGAAGTGCCTGCCTTCCTTCATTCCCATTACATGCTGATGCCTGTGACCAAGGGGCTGGAAGCCCCGAAACGCGTAAGGCAAAGAAATCTACATTGCGTTTAAATAAATGCTGTTCTGCCTGAAAAATGAGCTGGTTCTGAGTGCACTTTCATACCGGGGTGCTTTGGTTTCAAAATTTCATGGCGGCAGTCCAGCCGCGAAAGTGCACCGTCCCTGAAGTCTGGGGGCCAAGGAGACAGATGAACTATTCAGCGTTTCCGTTTTGGATTGCCAGCTGGCCTTTGAAATGATGAACAACATTCACGCTACAAATTTGCCGAAATGATGTAATGGGACAGACCCTACTAAGGACAGAATTGCGAAGGAAGGCATTTACAAATTGAAAACAATCACGGACTTCATTTTCCAGCATGCTCCTACTCGTTGTTAATTGGAGGATTTAAAAAGTCATATGCTGGGAAGTGCCTGCCTTCCTTCATTCCCATTACATGCTGATGCCTGTGACCAAGGGGCTGGAAGCCCCGAAACGCGTAAGGCAAAGAAATCTACATTGCGTTTAAATAAATGCTGTTCTGCCTGAAAAATGAGCTGGTTCTGAGTGCACGTTCATACCGGGGGTGCTTTGGTTTCAAAATTTCATGGCGGCAGTCCAGCCGCGAAAGTGCACCGTCCCTGAAGTCTGGGGGCCAAGGAGACAGATGAACTATTCAGCGTTTCCGTTTTGGATTGCCAGCTGGCCTTTGAAATGATGAACAACATTCACGCTACAAATTTGCCGAAATGATGTAATGGGACAGACCCTACTAAGGACAGAATTGCGAAGGAAGGCATTTACAAATTGAAAACAATCACGGACTTCATTTTCCAGCATGCTCCTACTCGTTGTTAATTGGAGGATTTAAAAAGTCACATGCTGGGAAGTGCCTGCCTTCCTTCATTCCCATTACATGCTGATGCCTGTGACCAAGGGGCTGGAAGCCCCGAAACGCGTAAGGCAAAGAAAACTACATTGCGTTTAAATAAATGCTGTTCTGCCTGAAAAATGAGCTGGTTCTGAGTGCACTTTCATACCGGGGGTGCTTTGGTTTCAAAATTTCATGGCGGCAGTCCAGCCGCGAAAGTGCACCGTCCCTGAAGTCTGGGGGCCAAGGAGACAGATGAACTATTCAGCGTTTCCGTTTTGGATTGCCAGCTGGCCTTTGAAATGATGAACAACATTCACGCTACAAATTTGCCGAAATGATGTAATGGGACAGACCCTACTAAGGACAGAATTGCAAAGGAAGGCATTTACAAATTGAAAACAATCACGGACTTCATTTTCCAGCATGCTCCTACTCGTTGTTAATTGGAGGATTTAAAAAGTCACATGCTGGGAAGTGCCTGCCTTCCTTCATTCCCATTACATGCTGATGCCTGTGACCAAGGGGCTGGAAGCCCCGAAACGGGTAAGGCAAAGAAATCTACATTGCGCTTAAATAAATGCTGTTCTGCCTGAAAAATGAGCTGGTTCTGAGTGCACTTTCATACCGGTGGTGCTTTGGTTTCAAAATTTCATGGCGGCAGTCCAGCCGCGAAAGTGCACCGTCCCTGAAGTCTGGGGGCCAAGGAGACAGATGAACTATTCAGCGTTTCCGTTTTGGATTGCCAGCTGGCCTTTGAAATGATGAACAACATTCACGCTACAAATTTGCCGAAATGATGTAATGGGACAGACCCTACTAAGGACAGAATTGCGAAGATAGGCATTTACAAATTGAAAACAATCACGGACTTCATTTTCCAGCAAGCTCCTACTCGTTGTTAATTGGAGGATTTAAAAAGTCACATGCTGGGAAGTGCCTGCCTTCCTTCATTCCCATTACATGCTGATGCCTGTGACCAAGGGGCTGGAAGCCCCGAAACGCGTAAGGCAAAGAAATCTACATTGCGTTTAAATAAATGCTGTTCTGCCTGAAAAATGAGCTGGTTCTGAGTGCACTTTCATACCGGGGGTGCTTTGGTTTCAAAATTTCATGGCGGCAGTCCAGCCGCAAAAGTGCACCGTCCCTGAAGTCTGGGGGCCAAGGAGACAGATGAACTATTCAGCGTTTCCGTTTTGGATTGCCAGCTGGCCTTTGAAATGATGAACAACATTCACGCTACAAATTTGCCGAAATGATGTAATGGGACAGACCCTACTAAGGACAGAATTGCGAAGGAAGGCATTTACAAATTGAAAACAATCACGGACTTCATTTTCCAGCATGCTCCTACTCGTTGTTAATTGGAGGATTTAAAAAGTCACATGCTGGGAAGTGCCTGCCTTCCTTCATTCCCATTACATGCTGATGCCTGTGACCAAGGGGCTGGAAGCCCCGAAACGCGTAAGGCAAAGAAATCTACATTGCGTTTAAATAAATGCTGTTCTGCCTGAAAAATGAGCTGGTTCTGAGTGCACTTTCATACCGGGGGTGCTTTGGTTTCAAAATTTCATGGCGGCAGTCCAGCCCCGAAAGTGCACCGTCCCTGAAGTCTGGGGGCCAAGGAGACAGATGAACTATTCAGCGTTTCCGTTTTGGATTGCCAGCTGGCCTTTGAAATGATGAACAACATTCAGGCTACAAATTTGCCGAAATGATGTAATGGGACAGACCCTACTAAGGACAGAAGTGCGAAGGAAGGCATTTACAAATTGAAAACCATCACGGACTTCATTTTCCAGCATGCTCCTACTCGTTGTTAATTGGAGGATTTAAAAAGTCACATGCTGGGAAGTGCCTGCCTTCCTTCATTCCCATTACATGCTGATGCCTGTGACCAAGGGGCTGGAAGCCCCGAAACGCGTAAGGCAAAGAAATCTACATTGCGTTTAAATAAATGCTGTTCTGCCTGAAAAATGAGCTGGTTCTGAGTGCACTTTCATACCGGGGTGCTTTGGTTTCAAAATTTCATGGCGGCAGTCCAGCCGCGAAAGTGCACCGTCCCTGAAGTCTGGGGGCCAAGGAGACAGATGAACTATTCAGCGTTTCCGTTTTGGATTGCCAGCTGTCCTTTGAAATGATGAACAACATTCACGCTACAAATTTGCTGAAATGATGTAATGGGACAGACCCTACTAAGGACAGAATTGCGAAGGAAGGCATTTACAAATTGAAAACAATCACAGACTTCATTTTCCAGCATGCTCCTACTCGTTGTTAATTGGAGGATTTAAAAAGTCACATGCTGGGAAGTGCCTGCCTTCCTTCATTCCCATTACATGCTGATGCCTGTGACCAAGGGGCTGGAAGCCCCGAAACGCGTAAGGCAAAGAAATCTATATTGCGTTTAAATAAATGCTGTTCTGCCTGAAAAATGAGCTGGTTCTGAGTGCACTTTAATACCGGGGGTGCTTTGGTTTCAAAATTTCATGGCGGCAGTCCAGCCGCGAAAGTGCACCGTCCCTGAAGTCTGGGGGCCAAGGAGACAGATGAACTATTCAGCGTTTCCGTTTTGGATTGCCAGCTGGCCTTTGAAATGATGAACAACATTCACGCTACAAATTTGCCGAAATGATGTAATGGGACAGACCCTACTAAGGACAGAATTGCGAAGGAAGGCATTTACAAATTGAAAACAATCACGGACTTCATTTTCCAGCATGCTCCTACTCGTTGTTAATTGGAGGATTTAAAAAGTCACATGCTGGGAAGTGCCTGCCTTCCTTCATTCCCATTACATGCTGATGCCTGTGACCAAGGGGCTGGAAGCCCCGAAACGCGTAAGGCAAAGAAATCTACATTGCGTTTAAATAAATGCTGTTCTGCCTGAAAAATGAGAAGGTTCTGAGTGCACTTTCATACCGAGGGTGCTTTGGTTTCAAAATTTCATGGCGGCAGTCCAGCCGCGAAAGTGCACCGTCCCTGAAGTCTGGGGGCCAAGGAGACAGATGAACTATTCAGCGTTTCCGTTTTGGATTGCCAGCTGGCCTTTGAAATGATGAACAACATTCACGCTACAAATTTGCCGAAATGATGTAATGGGACAGACCCTTCTAAGGACAGAATTGGATGGAAGGCATTTACAAATTGAAAACAATCACGGACTTCATTTTCCAGCATGCTCCTACTCGTTGTTAATTGGAGGATTTAAAAAGTCACATGCTGGGAAGTGCCTGCCTTCCTTCATTCCCATTACATGCTGATGCCTGTGACCAAGGGGCTGGAAGCCCCGAAACGCGTAAGGCAAAGAAATCTACATTGCGTTTAAATAAATGCTGTTCTGCCTGAAAAATGAGCTGGTTCTGAGTGCACTTTCATACCGGGGGTGCTTTGGTTTCAAAATTTCATGGCGGCAGTCCAGCCGCGAAAGTGCACCGTCCCTGAAGTCTGGGGGCCAAGGAGACAGATGAACTATTCAGCGTTTCCGTTTTGGATTGCCAGCTGGCCTTTGAAATGATGAACAACATTCACGCTACAAATTTGCCGAAATGATGTAATGGGACAGACCCTACTAAGGACAGAATTGCGAAGGAAGGCATTTACAAATTGAAAACAATCACGGACTTCATTTTCCAGCATGCTCCTACTCGTTGTTAATTGGAGGATTTAAAAAGTCACATGCTGGGAAGTGCCTGCCTTCCTTCATTCCCATTACATGCTGATGCCTGTGACCAAGGGGCTGGAAGCCCCGAAACGCGTAAGGCGAAGAAATCTACATTGCGTTTAAATAAATGCTGTTCTGCCTGAAAAATTAGCTGGTTCTGAGTGCACTTTCATACCGAGGGTGCTTTGGTTTCAAAATTTCATGGCTGCAGTCCAGCCACGAAAGTGCACCGTCCCTGAAGTCTGGGGGCCAAGGAGACAGATGAACTATTCAGCGTTTCCGTTTTGGATTGCCAGCTGGCCTTTGAAATGATGAACAACATTCACGCTACAAATTTGCCGAAATGATGTAATGGGACAAACCCTACTAAGGACAGAATTGCGAAGGAAGGCATTTACAAATTGAAAACAATCACGGACTTCATTTTCCAGCATGCTCCTACTCGTTGTTAATTGGAGGATTTAAAAAGTCACATGCTGGGAAGTGCCTGCCTTCCTTCATTCCCATTACATGCTGATGCCTGTGACCAAGGGCCTGGAAGCCCCGAAACGCGTAAGGCAAAGAAATCTACATTGCGTTTAAATAAATGCTGTTCTGCCTGAAAAATGAGCTGGTTCTGAGTGCACTTTCATACCGGGGGTGCTTTGGTTTCAAAATTTCATGGCAGCAGTCCAGCCGCGAAAGTGCACCGTCCCTGAAGTCTGGGGGCCAAGGAGACAGATGAACTATTCAACGTTTCCGTTTTGGATTGCCAGCTGGCCTTTGAAATGATGAACAACATTCACGCTACAAATTTGCCGAAATGATGTAATGGGACAGACCCTACTAAGGACAGAATTGCGAAGGAAGGCATTTACAAATTGAAAACAATCACGGACTTCATTTTCCAGCGTGCTCCTACTCGTTGTTAATTGGAGGATTTAAAAAGTCACATGCTGGGAAGTGCCTGCCTTCCTTCATTCCCATTACATGCTGATGCCTGTGACCAAGGGGCTGGAAGCCCCGAAACGCGTAAGGCAAAGAAATCTACATTGCGTTTAAATAAATGCTGTTCTGCCTGAAAAATGAGCTGGTTCTGAGTGCACTTTCATACCGGGGGTGCTTTGGTTTCAAAATTTCATGGCGGCAGTCCAGCCCCGAAAGTGCACCGTCCCTGAAGTCTGGGGGCCAAGGAGACAGATGAACTATTCAGTGTTTCCGTTTTGGATTGCCAGCTGGCCTTTGAAATGATGAACAACATTCAGGCTACAAATTTGCCGAAATGATGTAATGGGACAGACCCTACTAAGGACAGAAGTGCGAAGGAAGGCATTTACAAATTGAAAACCATCACGGACTTCATTTTCCAGCATGCTCCTACTCGTTGTTAATTGGAGGATTTAAAAAGTCACATGCTGGGAAGTGCCTGCCTTCCTTCATTCCCATTACATGCTGATGCCTGTGACCAAGGGGCTGGAAGCCCCGAAACGCGTAAGGCAAAGAAATCTACATTGCGTTTAAATAAATGCTGTTCTGCCTGAAAAATGAGCTGGTTCTGAGTGCACTTTCATACCGGGGTGCTTTGGTTTCAAAATTTCATGGCGGCAGTCCAGCCGCGAAAGTGCACCGTCCCTGAAGTCTGGGGGCCAAGGAGACAGATGAACTATTCAGCGTTTCCGTTTTGGATTGCCAGCTGGCCTTTGAAATGATGAACAACATTCACGCTACAAATTTGCTGAAATGATGTAATGGGACAGACCCTACTAAGGACAGAATTGCGAAGGAAGGCATTTACAAATTGAAAACAATCACAGACTTCATTTTCCAGCATGCTCCTACTCGTTGTTAATTGGAGGATTTAAAAAGTCACATGCTGGGAAGTGCCTGCCTTCCTTCATTCCCATTACATGCTGATGCCTGTGACCAAGGGGCTGGAAGCCCCGAAACGCGTAAGGCAAAGAAATCTATATTGCGTTTAAATAAATGCTGTTCTGCCTGAAAAATGAGCTGGTTCTGAGTGCACTTTAATACCGGGGGTGCTTTGGTTTCAAAATTTCATGGCGGCAGTCCAGCCGCGAAAGTGCACCGTCCCTGAAGTCTGGGGGCCAAGGAGACAGATGAACTATTCAGCGTTTCCGTTTTGGATTGCCAGCTGGCCTTTGAAATGATGAACAACATTCACGCTACAAATTTGCCGAAATGATGTAATGGGACAGACCCTACTAAGGACAGAATTGCGAAGGAAGGCATTTACAAATTGAAAACAATCACGGACTTCATTTTCCAGCATGCTCCTACTCGTTGTTAATTGGAGGATTTAAAAAGTCACATGCTGGGAAGTGCCTGCCTTCCTTCATTCCCATTACATGCTGATGCCTGTGACCAAGGGGCTGGAAGCCCCGAAACGCGTAAGGCAAAGAAATCTACATTGCGTTTAAATAAATGCTGTTCTGCCTGAAAAATGAGAAGGTTCTGAGTGCACTTTCATACCGAGGGTGCTTTGGTTTCAAAATTTCATGGCGGCAGTCCAGCCGCGAAAGTGCACCGTCCCTGAAGTCTGGGGGCCAAGGAGACAGATGAACTATTCAGCGTTTCCGTTTTGGATTGCCAGCTGGCCTTTGAAATGATGAACAACATTCACGCTACAAATTTGCCGAAATGATGTAATGGGACAGACCCTTCTAAGGACAGAATTGGATGGAAGGCATTTACAAATTGAAAACAATCACGGACTTCATTTTCCAGCATGCTCCTACTCGTTGTTAATTGGAGGATTTAAAAAGTCACATGCTGGGAAGTGCCTGCCTTCCTTCATTCCCATTACATGCTGATGCCTGTGACCAAGGGGCTGGAAGCCCCGAAACGCGTAAGGCAAAGAAATCTACATTGCGTTTAAATAAATGCTGTTCTGCCTGAAAAATGAGCTGGTTCTGAGTGCACTTTCATACCGGGGGTGCTTTGGTTTCAAAATTTCATGGCGGCAGTCCAGCCGCGAAAGTGCACCGTCCCTGAAGTCTGGGGGCCAAGGAGACAGATGAACTATTCAGCGTTTCCGTTTTGGATTGCCAGCTGGCCTTTGAAATGATGAACAACATTCACGCTACAAATTTGCCGAAATGATGTAATGGGACAGACCCTACTAAGGACAGAATTGCGAAGGAAGGCATTTACAAATTGAAAACAATCACGGACTTCATTTTCCAGCATGCTCCTACTCGTTGTTAATTGGAGGATTTAAAAAGTCACATGCTGGGAAGTGCCTGCCTTCCTTCATTCCCATTACATGCTGATGCCTGTGACCAAGGGGCTGGAAGCCCCGAAACGCGTAAGGCGAAGAAATCTACATTGCGTTTAAATAAATGCTGTTCTGCCTGAAAAATTAGCTGGTTCTGAGTGCACTTTCATACCGAGGGTGCTTTGGTTTCAAAATTTCATGGCTGCAGTCCAGCCACGAAAGTGCACCGTCCCTGAAGTCTGGGGGCCAAGGAGACAGATGAACTATTCAGCGTTTCCGTTTTGGATTGCCAGCTGGCCTTTGAAATGATGAACAACATTCACGCTACAAATTTGCCGAAATGATGTAATGGGACAAACCCTACTAAGGACAGAATTGCGAAGGAAGGCATTTACAAATTGAAAACAATCACGGACTTCATTTTCCAGCATGCTCCTACTCGTTGTTAATTGGAGGATTTAAAAAGTCACATGCTGGGAAGTGCCTGCCTTCCTTCATTCCCATTACATGCTGATGCCTGTGACCAAGGGCCTGGAAGCCCCGAAACGCGTAAGGCAAAGAAATCTACATTGCGTTTAAATAAATGCTGTTCTGCCTGAAAAATGAGCTGGTTCTGAGTGCACTTTCATACCGGGGGTGCTTTGGTTTCAAAATTTCATGGCAGCAGTCCAGCCGCGAAAGTGCACCGTCCCTGAAGTCTGGGGGCCAAGGAGACAGATGAACTATTCAACGTTTCCGTTTTGGATTGCCAGCTGGCCTTTGAAATGATGAACAACATTCACGCTACAAATTTGCCGAAATGATGTAATGGGACAGACCCTACTAAGGACAGAATTGCGAAGGAAGGCATTTACAAATTGAAAACAATCACGGACTTCATTTTCCAGCGTGCTCCTACTCGTTGTTAATTGGAGGATTTAAAAAGTCACATGCTGGGAAGTGCCTGCCTTCCTTCATTCCCATTACATGCTGATGCCTGTGACCAAGGGGCTGGAAGCCCCGAAACGCATAAGGCAAAGAAATCTACATTGCGTTTAAATAAATGCTGTTCTGCCTGAAAAATGAGCTGGTTCTGAGTGCACTTTCATACCGAGGGTGCTTTGGTTTCAAAATTTCATGGCGGCAGTCCAGCCGCGAAAGTGCACCGTCCCTGAAGTCTGGGGGCCAAGGAGACAGATGAACTATTCAGCGTTTTCGTTTTGGATTGCCAGCTGGCCTTTGAAATGATGAACAACATTCACGCTACAAATTTGCCGAAATGATGTAATGGGACAGACCCTACTAAGGACAGAATTGCGAAGGAAGGCATTTACAAATTGAAAACAATCACGGACTTCATTTTCCAGCATGCTCCTACTCGTTGTTAATTGGAGGATTTAAAAAGTCACATGCTGGGAAGTGCCTGCCTTCCTTCATTCCCATTACATGCTGATGCCTGTGACCAAGGGGCTGGAAGCCCCGAAACGCGTAAGGCAAAGAAATCTACATTGCGTTTAAATAAATGCTGTTCTGCCTGAAAAATGAGCTGGTTCTGAGTGCACTTTCATACCAGGGGTGCTTTGGTTTCAAAATTTCATGGCGGCAGTCCAGTCGCGAAAGTGCACTGTCCCTGAAGTCTGGGGGCCAAGGAGACAGATGAGCTATTCAGCGTTTCCGTTTTGGATTGCCAGCTGGCCTTTGAAATGATGAACAACATTCACGCTACAAATTTGCCGAAATGATGTAATGGGACAGACCCTACTAAGGACAGAATTGCGAAGGAAGGCATTTACAAATTGAAAACAATCACGGACTTCATTTTCCAGCATGCTCCTACTCATTGTTAATTGGAGGATTTAAAAAGTCACATGCTGGGAAGTGCCTGCCTTCCTTCATTCCCATTACATGCTGATGCCCGTGACCAAGGGGCTGGAAGCCCCGAAACGCGTAAGGCAAAGAAATCTACATTGCGTTTAAATAAATGCTGTTCTGCCTGAAAAATGAGCTGGTTCTGAGTGCACTTTCATACCGGGGGTGCTTTGCTTTCAATATATATATATATATATATATATATATTGGGAAAACGCCATTCTTTCACCACGGTTTGTCCGAAGAATAACGAGAGTGGGCCCAGAATTAGTGCCAATTTATCGGTGATTTATTTAGTAATCACACCAGCCATCCGCCATAACGCGTTTCACCTCCCAAACGAGGCTTGATCACATGACGTTAGTTGAAACAAACAAGGGTCTTATATACACCAAAAAGTAAAAGCGTCATTGCACTTAAAGTGACATGCACATTTAAGAATACATAATTGAGGGCAAGTGCCCGACATATTCAATTCCAAAATTTCATTTATGTACAACGGTATAAAGTGCATTTCCGTAGCCTCAGTGCATAATATAATACGCCAATCCAAACACTCAATATCCAAAGAAAGTTCATTGTGGCCAATTCTAATATCAAAAATACATATATATACATATAATCTCTATGCTACATATATACAATTTAATATACAAAAGATGTACTACAAAAATATATACTTTTCCAATCCATCTATCTATGTACACTGAATTGATATCTACATATATACATTAAGTTCCGGTCATATATGTATCTCATTAAGAAAGATTCAAATGCATGTGCATTCATATAATGACCTAGACTTATATATATATATATATATATATATATATATATATATATATATATATTCTCACTGAAAAAAACATAGGTTTCACACCAGTTATAGTTAGGAATTAGCATTTAAAAAACCTATTAAATTCACTGAAAAAACCATATGTTTCACACCAGTTATAGTTAGGTGGAAATTTTACTCGCATAAAACCATTGAAATTCCCAATTTTACCCAAAAAAACATCCATTTAGACATTTATTTACCCATTTATTCTTCCATCAACCTTTAGATATACATATATAAAAAATATTTATTTTTCAGAAAGATACACATTCACTGGATGATGTCATCAGTGATGTCATTTGAGATGTCATCAGTGATGTCATGAGTGATGTCACTGACCATGTCATGAGTGATGTAATATGTGAAGTCATCAGCAGTGCATTGCACGCGCAAGTTATAGTGAGTCCAACTAACTATACTGTGGGAATTTCAATGCATTTATGCGAGTAAAATTTTCACCTAACTATAACTGGTGTGAAACCTATGGTTTTTTCAGTGAATATATATATATATATATATATATATATATATATATATATATATATATATATATATATATATATATATATGTATATATACCGTCATGTGAACAAGCCTCGGACGAGCCGAAACGTTATGGCGACATACAAGGAATAAATTAAATTTGCTCTACCTTCTGCCCCGTGTGCGTTGTTCGTCAGGCAAGGAGGATTCCTATTGTCTTGACGGGTGGTGATTATAATTGCATATACATATACACACAAGCACCGCAATAGAT